>NC_089588.1:106877837-107057837 GCF_019320115.1 Miscanthus floridulus | reverse complement strand
GCGGCCCGCCAAAAAATCCTTTAGTCTCGGCTCCTGCCACCAGCCGGGACTAAAGGTCCCCCTTTAGTCCCGGCTGGTGGCAGGAGCCGGGACTAAAGGTGCTTTAGTCCCGCGCGGTGGATGGAGCCGGGACTAAAGGTCCCACCTTTAGTCCCGACTGGTGGCAGGAGCCAGGACTAAAGATGCTTTAGTCCCGGGCGGTGGGTGGAGCCGGGACTAAAGGTCCCTCTCGTATATATCGCCGCCTCCCTTCTCTCTTCCTCCTCATCGATCGCGTCTTCGTCTTCAGCGTGTCCCCAGAGCTCCACCGCCGCTGATTCGCCTCCCCGGCCACCCCCGACGCCGCCTTCCTCACCGGAGGGCACCCCGAGGCTCGCCCACCTCGCCGGAGTAGCCCCGACGCCGCGCCCCTCACCGAGTAGCCCCCGGCCGCCCCCAACGCCGCGCGCGCGCCACGCCGCCGTTGATTTCGCCTTCCCAGCCACCCCCAACACCGCCTTCCTCACTGGAGGGCACCCCGACGCCTGCCCACCTCGCCGGAGAAGCCCCGACGTGCCGCGCCCGGCCAGGAGCCCCCGTGCCTAGATCTAGCACCGCTGTCCACCACCGCCCGTCGCCACTGCACTCCATTATAATTCTAAACCGCCGGTATATATATATATTATATTTATGAATTATATTGACGAAATGTGTATTAATGTATATATGTATGAAATTATATATGTATGAAATGTGTATATATATATATCAATTAATGTATATATATATGTATGAAATTATGTATGTATGAAATGTGTATATATATATCAATTATAATGTATATATGTATGAAATTAATGTGTGTGTATATATACATATCAATTAATGTATACATGTAGAATTTTTCCTTAGGAAAAAAAATCAATTGTGTTATATTCTGATACCATGTGGCCTATACCCTAATCCCGGCCTAAACCACCCTAAACCCTAAACCACCCTAAACCCTAAACCCTAAACCACCCTAAACCCTCCCCGGCCACCGACACTAGCCGGCCGCCCCGCGCAGGCGCCACCGCCCCGAAATGTGTATGAAATGTCTATGAAACCCTAATTGCATAATTATTGTTTTATAATTGTTTAGGCTCTCTATGGTCGACCCGAGAGACGATGACCTAGAGGCGGAAATGATGGATATTATCAACGTCGGCACTGAACGCGGTGCCGATGTTGATAATGACCAACAGGAAGACGACGAGAGTCAATACTTGAATCTCGATCATATTGTTGAGGAAGTTGTTCATGAACATAATTCCGGCGAGGTATATATTTCTCAATATCTAGCTCTCATTTATTTATTATGCATACATGTAGCCCACTGGATCGACCTTCGTTTTATAATACATTTTGTGTTTCTATGCGTACATAGCCGTCTGGATCGACGACGACGACGGGGAACACAAAGAATGTTCGAGGGGCCAAAAAGCTGTTGGAAGGCCGCTACATCATCTCAGAATTCAACGTGGCTACAGGCGAACCACTAGGACAATATGCACAGAAATTCGTGTACCACTGTGGGTACCTTGTAAGGGACAAGCTCCCGATCAATGCCCACGAATGGAAAAAAATAGCAATGCTCCTCATATTAGTTATGTCTCTGATAAGGACAAGGAGCTAATTTGGCAAGATGTTCTTGCACATTTCATGCTCCAAACAGATGATTATCATGAAGACATCACCCACGAAAGGTTGACGGAACGAGTTAGGCACTGGACAATGAAGAAGATGGCCACCCAATTCCAATCTTGGAAGAAGCAGCTGTACAAATCATACGTCAAGAAGAACAAGACTCCAAATTGGAACGATAAGGGCCCAATCACGAAGGCAAGGCCCTACTGGGAGGAATTTGTACAGTACAAGACATTAGAAGAGGGTGTGGAATGGGCGAGAAGGAACCAAGAGAATTCCAGACAAAAGCAATACCACCATAACATGGGATCAGGTGGCTACACGACTTTCGTTCCCAAGTGGCAAAAAATGGAAGCAAACCTTATTGCCAAGGGGGTCGTACCTGAATCAGCATCGTGGCCTGAACGCACAAAGCGTTGGTTTTTAGGTGATGGGGGAGGATTGGACCCAGTCACCGGGAAGCTCGTCCATGGCACAAAACTCGAAAGAGCAACAGAAAGGTTGATTCAAATTCTAAAAGCTAGAGATAGTGGACTATTCTGGCCCAATAGAGAGAAAGATGAACTGACATATTCCATCGGGACTGCTGAGCATTGTGGACGAACTAGAGGCAAAGGGGCCATTCCGTGGGTGAAAGGTTTCCCTGAATGGATCGATTCGTACAGAAGCCGCCAGAGACAGAAGGATGAGGAGGCAGAGAGGATCCGCATCTTGCAGCAATATGTTATTGAGTCACAGGAAGCGGTGCTTGAATCACAAAGGCAAGAAAAAGAAATGCAAGCGAAAATGCAAGAGGAAGTCGCAAGGCAAGTGCAAATACAATTGAGTGCCCATAGGATTACAACAGCTCCGGGAATCAACATTAGCTCCGATCAGTTGAGAAGCAGTTGCGCTTCTACAGAGCTGCCTGATGCCATAAAAGATGCAGAGCTGCGCTTCCCCGTGGATGATGTCACTAAACCTTTTACATCATGTGAGCTGCACATTCCAAAAGATAATTGCACAGTGAAGGTGGATATTGGTGTTGTAAACCCTATCAACCGTACCAAGACACCAAGAATCCATGGGGCAGTAGTACCAGCTGGATATGCTACCGTCTCGGTGGATAAAGCTATTGAAGGTTTTAGTGATGTGCCTCTTGACATTCATGCAGGTGATGGGGAGAAGACCGTGGGAGAAGCAGAGAAGTCATTCATTGCATGGCGCAAGCGCTACATCAATATTCCCGGGAAGCCGTTGCCGCACAATAGGTACGGATGAAAGTGAACAAAACAAATTTTTTTATTAATTTTATATTGCCTCTTAAATAACAATTGACTCATTGTCTTCTGTACGCACACAGCAGGGCCTCCCCCAACCTAAGTCAAATAGTACAATCACCAGACCAGCATAGTGCTCCGGGCGGCGGTTATGATGGGGTAGAAGACACGGCTGCAACCCCACCATCTCCAAGACGGTCTCCACCGCCGCCGCCACCGCCTCCAAGGCATTCCCCAACGCCGCCTCGAAGGTCTCCAACGCATGTTCCCCCACCATCTCCAAGACGGTCTCCACCGCCGCCGCCACCGCCTCCAAGGCGTTCCCCATCGCCTCGAAGGTCTCCAACGCCTATTCCCCCACCATCTCCTCCAAGACGGTCTCCACTGCCACCGCCACCGCCTCCAAGGCGTTCCCCAACGCCGCCTCAAAGGTCTCCAACGCCTGTTCCCCCACCTCCTCCCATGAACCAGGGAAGACGGCTACAAACAAATAAGCCATCTGCCCCGCCGACGAAGACGACCAAGAAGGCCCCCATGAAACCAAGGCCAATTCCACAGAAATTGCCTGGTGAAATGAGTAAAGAGGAGTTACATGATGCAGTTAAAAAAACCGTCGAAGCATTCTTCTCAGGCACAGGGAAGAGGAAGCAGCAGGAGCAAAAGCACTTCCACCTACCTCCAGCTAAACTAAGGCGGATGGTGGAAGCTGAGCAGAAAAAGAGGCGGCAAGCTCGTAAGCCCTCACCACCATCAGACTTTGACCGCAATCTTAACAAGATAATCAAGAAAGCTGTTAAAGCAGGGAAAACTGTTGCACAACTCGGAGAACAAGAATTGCAATCAGTCCCTCCTCTAGTTATTGCTAATGAATATGGTTCAAACATAGATATGCTGGATATGATGAAAATACCTGCTGATAAAGAAGTGGATATGGCGGAACTTGCTAACTTTTATGCTATGAGAGGTATCGACCTTGGCGATTTCCTCTTTGAAAGTGCGCCCGTAGCGGATGAATGGCAGAAATATGAGCATGGCAGGAGTCTATGGAATCCTAAGACCATCAATGAACTGGGTACACAATTGTTCAAGCTAAACACTTTGTACCTCGACGCGTGTCACCAGAACGAGTTCTATATTTCTGTCAGAATCAAAGACGACCATTGGTTCTGTGGCGATGACGTTATGTACATTGAGTTAGCTGAATTACACCAACTAGTCCACCGGAACTCTCTCGACAAGACTCTCATCAGCTGCTATTGTCTGTAAGTGATTCTTTCTACTAATTAATAATAAGTCGCTACGTACGTACATGTCTGTGTTTATTATCCTCACTCTATATATATGATGCAGGTTTGAGATGGGAGAGTGTAAAAAGAGAGGGTGTACTGATATTGGTTTCATTGATCCACATATCGTATTAAAAAACCCTAAACCCTAACCAACATGGAAAGCAGAAACGGAGGCCAATATCAAGATGTTCTTAGAGAAGCAACGTGATAAGAAATGTATACTCTTCCCCTACAACTTCAGGTAAGTGTTCATAATGTCGATGATAGTGTATCCATATATATGTTCACTGTACCTGTTAGCTAATTAATGAGTGTTAATGGACATGGCAGTGAACACTGGATATTGATGGAACTCGATCTGGAGAAAGGTCATCTAGGCATCTGGGACTCGATGAGAAAAGAGCAAAAAGAGTTTCAAGAGATGATAGATATTATTCAGAGGTAATTGCAGTCTCACTAGCAAAACTATTCCAGTCTCTCTACATGCAAATTAATGGTCCAAATATTTTTTTATGTTATTTGGTAGTTGTTGGGAAAAGGTCTGTCAGGAACACCATATGAAACGCAAAGTGCCACTGAAAGTAGTGCTATACAAAGTAAGTACTATATACCTACCTTAGTTCAATTTCCCTATGCTCTGATGATGACGAATCTTTTTCTCGTAAAGTGGGTTCTGCGACAGCCCCAGGGGACCAATCTCTGTGGATACTATGTTTGCGAGTTCATGAGAGTGTGCTAAAAAAGAACTAGTCTAGAGGAAAAAAGGGTAAGTGTACACATATATATATATTCTTCATACATATATATATATATATATATATATATATATATATATATATATTCGTGATAGATACAATTTATTTATCATTATTCTTGATACACACACACACACACACACACACACACACATATATATATATACTAATATACTTTTTCTCTATCTCATATCTCAAATTGAAGACTCGTTGGTTGAAGGAAAAAACCCTGGACACACACCATCTCAAAGCAATCCAAGAGACAATAGGTGGATTTCTGAATGATCAGGTCTTAACTCCCGGCGGTGAGTTTTACTATGACCCAAATATGTGATGATGAAAACCAAATTTGATATTGATCCAAAGAACATGTGATGATGAAATGTACAATTAATGCAAACTTTACATGTGACGATGAAATGTAATATTATGTTTTAGTTTACTTTTACTTGTGTTGCTTGCGTGCATTGATCGAGCGAAAACTTTATAGTACACGCGCATATACGTATATTACTTTGCAACGAATAATGCGTATTCGAAAACCAAATTAAAACAAAAAAGAATCATCAATTGAAATAAGCAGGAAAAGAAAAAAAAAGACCCTTTAGTCCCGGTTAGTAATACCAACCGGGAATAAAGGGGCCAGCCCAGGCGCTGGCGTGGCTACCTTTTTAGTTCCGGTTGGTATCACCAACCGGGACTAAAGGTCCACTTCTATTCCCGGCTACTGACCCTTTATTCCCGAACTCGTATTCCCAGCTGCGTAACCAGGAATAAAGGGGGTTGGCAGCCGGGAATAGAAGCCATTTTTTACTAGTGATACACGCTGCTTGCGTTGTTGCCCGTCTCTAACAAGATCGAATTCAGTCAGCTGCTGCCTCAACTATGGTAATGTCACTATCTTCTGGAGGCAATTTGTTCTAGGGTTATGGATCTAGAGGATTCTTGTTCTAATTGGAATTAGAAACTCGTGTATCTGAAAAATGTTTGATTTCTGTTTAGTTAATTACCTAGATCTTTAATCTGTATCCTTTTAATTGCTCAATGCTTCCTTATTTTAGGCAAATAGTTAATTGTAGTGAACATCAGACTGAGGTATACTACAATTATTATGAATTCTTTTTACTACTTAGTTATGATCTAATTTCTTTTAGGTTGTCATACCTGTTGGTTAAATTGATTGCAGCTAGCAGACGGAGTACCTAGTTTTCGGAAAAATTAATCGCTTGGAGTGGGGAGGATTACTAAAGTTGCTATCTTTAGTTAGGATTTTTGAGAAAAATATACATATGAGTGCCTCTAAATTATATAGTGTTAAAAAGCTGAAAACTGGTTCTTAGTTCATAGTTCAGTGACTGTTCAAACTGCAACAAAAGAATTTTAGAATTTATCCTGGTTAAGAACTTGCTTGATGTTCAGAGTTAAACGTGAATGTACACTGGCTTTTGGTTGCCAATGTTCTTTTTCATATAGTCGTATGGATTTGTTGCTTTAAATGTTGAAAGTGAAAAAACAGTGCTGCTTGATAGGTTGCATAATACATGTTCTTATGGAATGTTAATTATTTTTCTTTTACTGCTAAAAGTCGATCCAATTCGTTTTTTTCCTACTCAACATAATAATGCCTCAGTTTCAT
Source organism: Miscanthus floridulus (assembly GCF_019320115.1). Taxonomy (NCBI): domain Eukaryota; kingdom Viridiplantae; phylum Streptophyta; class Magnoliopsida; order Poales; family Poaceae; genus Miscanthus; species Miscanthus floridulus. The sequence goes on along the minus strand of NC_089588.1, from coordinate 107,051,233 downwards.
ATTGTTTTTTCTTGTTGAGAGCATTATGGGGAAGAGAAAAACAGAGAGTATTGTCACCAGACACCTTTGGGTGATAATCTGATATACAAAAGGTGGGGTCATTATTATCTGGTGTTATATGCAGAATATGAGATAGGACCCTACACAATTATTATTTAGTATTGTGACACGTTGCAAATTCATTATCAGTTTTTCTTAGAAACAATGCAAAGCACACTATGATACTAATACTAACATTTGAAAAGTCTGAGTTGGTGGTGCTTTATTTCTATAGTATTCATGCTTCGATTTAACATTATCGGTTTTTCATAGAATTCATGCTTCGACTTGACTTGATATTTTTTCATTTCAGAACTAATATAGGTGGTATGGCAAATCAGTGTAGCAATAGTCTGTGATCATGTGTGTCACCAGTGAATCACGTCCTAGCACTACCGGAATCGAAGGCTTTGCCGATTGTCATATTCTTTGCCGAGTGGCCAGGTCACCTTGGGAAAAGTGGCGCCTTGTCACACCCAGCTCTCGCCTGGATTCCTAGTTGCCTCTGAAACCATGATCTGTACTATATTTGTTTCCTTCTCCATATCTCAAAAGGGACTTGCATACATTTTTGCCTTTTCATCAAGCTATGGGATGTGCTTTCTTGTTTTCTATTTTTATTCATGCATGTTTTTTTTCAACTGCTCCAAATTATACAAATAGCCTACCTGTGCTCTTGTTACATTTAGATTGTTAAGGAGAACCAGAAACTTCACAAAGGCTCTGTTGAGATTGAAGATGACCTTGCTACTCTTGCTGATAAGGGTGTTTTTCCTGGGGATATTCTTTGGGTCAGAGACTCTGAAATCTATGAGAATCGTGACATAGCAGGTAAATAATAACAAAAAATGATGTGGCAAACCTTTTTTTAAAAAAAAAGAGGATGCTAATGGTTTTAAGCGTTTGCTGCTTATATGTTTCAGATGAAATTTCAGAACAGAAGGCTGATATGCTACAGGTTGAGGAAGGGTTTCGAGGAACCCTGTTGACATCAGGCGTCTCTGTTCAGCTTTGTCAGGACATAACATTTAGTGAATGAGTTCCGCATATCTACCGACTTGCTGATTGAGCTTGCTAGGAGGTGATGGTGACTTGCTTATTCTTTGTTTTTATTTTATTATTACATATCGTTGCGTTCTCAATGAAGATATGCATATGCACTGTCAAAAATTAGCAGCTGTTTCAAACCCCTATCATCTAGTACATATATTATTCACGTTCCAAACTATGCTCCATGGATGAAATCATTTTAGGAAACAACCGATTTGAGATGTCAATTACTCACCACTGACCGCACTGCTACTCATTTCAATACCCTGTCTTTCAGCTTTGCATCTTTTGACTCTTAACACATGGTCTGTTGTGATGCAGACATCTGAATTATGGTGGTTCTGGCAATCGCCCAGGTGCTGATGGTTTTACCTTCACTATTTTGGTAGCATAGTTTTTGAATTTTTTCTGGATGTTGGTTCTTCCGAACTTATACCTGTCATTAGTCTCTTAAATTTGTCGTCTTCATTTCTATGTCCATGTGGTTATTATGAGAATTATGTTGCCGGAAGCATGATGTGCATGCAGATATGGTGTACTTAAGAGTGTTTTGTATGGCAGCTATTAAACTGAAATATGCTGAGAAAAAATTTATTTTTTTTCTTTGGAAAATAGGTTTGCCGAGTGTAATTCCCAAAAACACTCGGCAAACAATAATGGTATGCTAAGAAAAAAATTATTATTTTTCTTTGAAAAATAGGTTTGCCGAGTGTAATTCCCAAAAAACACTCGGTAAACAATAATGGTATGCTGAGAAAAAAATTATTACTTTTTCTTTGGAAAATAGGTTTGCCGAGTATAATTCCCAAAAACACTCGGCAAAGAATAATCATTTGCTGAGTGTATTTTGGAAAAACACTCGGCAAACCACTTTTTTTGCCGAGTGTAAAATTTGACACTCGGCAAACCATTTGCTGAGTGCGCGATAAAAAACACTCGGCAAATAGCTGTTTGCCGACACCGTAGATGTCGTATACTGTTTGCTGAGTGTTACACTCGGCAAAGTCTTTGCCGAGTGTTTTTTTGTCTTTGCCGAGTGCCTGTGGCACACGTCAAAGTCACTGTTTCCGGTAGTGCAGGTTCCACGAGGATCGTGAAGATGGTGCCGGAATCCACGATCATGCCCCCGGAGCCATCGGCGCGCAGGTCGAAGGTGCCGTTCGGGATCGGCAAGCGTGCGTCGCCGAACGATATGCCCTCGAGGGAGACATAGTACCTTGACGGGCTGAACGGGCTCTGCAGGAGAGGCGTCGACTGCACGGCGGCGCTGCCAATGGGTGTTAGCTCGGCAAGGGAGCCGAACAACACTGGGCTGCCTAGACTGGTGTTGAAGAAGTCGGTGAGGCAGTAGGAGAACTTGCCGACCCCAAGCTGCGCCGCTAGGGACAGGCTCCCGCGGCCCAGGCCGACAGTGCCGGCGGAGTTGTACGAGAGGCCGCCATTGTCGATGCCACAACCAAACGCGATGCCGCCGACGGAGACTCTAGGCGCACCAGGGCTAGAGCCGAACGTGAGCGTCTCCGTGCCCAGGACACCGGCGGAGTATGCGCCGTCGCCGTAGGCGTATTGGTACCTGCACGGTGAGCTAGCCGTGTAGTTGCGGCTCCAGATGGGCAGGCCCGTGGCGCTGTAGCACGGCACGGCGGAGAAGCTTGACGAGGCGGCGGTGTCATAGATGGCCGTGTCCTGCAGGAAGCAGAGCTTGCACGGCTTGCACTGCGTCCAGGTGAGATCGCTACTGGTGTCGGCCAGGGCGACAAACGGCACTGGCAGCGTCCCGATGGCGAGCTCCATGAGGTACTCGGCCTGGCCAGAGCGGAGCGTGGCGGGGCCAGCGTTCAAGCTGGTAGACATTGTGGAATAACGCGGTAGCATCGTGGACGCTCGGTGCCGGCTTCTGTGTGCAGCTCGGCTCATGAGTTCTGCCTTGGTGATGCCGCCATGGGAGTCAATATGGGTGAGCGTGGAGCGGTAGCCGGACGGTGGTGCCGCCACCGAACAGCACTGTGAGGCTAGTAATACTAAGAGTAATGTTAGGACTTGCATTGCTCCGGCCAGTGTATTGATGTTTGTAGAGTGTTTTTATGTTTGCTGAGTGTATTCTTTCAGGCACTCGGCAAACAAGTTCTTCGCCGAGTGCTGCTCTAAAAACACTCGGCAAAGAGGAGGTTTGCCGAGTGTAAAAAAACACTCGGCAAAGAGAGGGTTTGCCGAGAGTTTTCTTTTTTGCACTCGGCAAAGAAATAAAATCTTTTACTGGGAAAGAAAGAGAAGAAAAAAAATGAAAAAAAACTTTGCCGAGTGCCCAGATCAAGGACACTCGGTAAAAGAAATAAAATCTTTTTTCTGGGAAAGAAGGAGAAGAAAAAAAAATAAAAAAAACTTTGTCGAGTGCCCAGATCTAGGACACTCGGCAAAGAAAAAAAAACTACTTACCGTGTAAAAAAGAGGCAGGAAAAAAAACAAGCTTTGCCGAGTGCCCCCCATCCGGCACTCGGCAAAGCAAAACTCCTACTATAACCCGGCCGCACCCACGCCCCCCCCCGCCCCTTCCCCTTCTCCCCGCACGCCCCCTCTCCTTCTCCCCGCTCCACGCCGCGCCCGCATGCCCCCTCCCCTTCTCCGCGCAAGCGTCGCGCCGCCCCCTCCCCTTCTCCCAGCCGGCGGCCCCTCCCCTCCCGGCTGGATCTGGCGGCGGCTCCTCCCCTCCCGGCTGGATCTGGCAGCAGCCCGGCCACCCCTCCTTCCCCCGGCCGCCGCTCCCTCCCCTTCTCCCCGGCGCCGCCCCCTCCACTCCTTCCCTAGATCCGATGGCGGCCCCTCCCCTCCCGGCCGGATCCGGCGGCAGCCCGACCACCCCTCCTTCCCCCGGCCGCCTCCCCCTCCCCTTCTCCCCGGCGCCGCCCCCTCCACTCCTTCCCCAGATCCAGCGGCGACCCCTCCCCTCCCGGATCCTGCGGCGTCCCGGCGGCCGCCCCTCCCCTCTCCCGGATTCGGCGGGTGGCGTGCGGGTGGCGTGGTGGCGGGCAGCGTCCGGCGTGGGGCGGCAGCGGGCGTGGAGGCGTGGTGGCCGTGGTGGGCGGCGGCCGGTGGTAATTTTTTTTATTTCTTGCGAAAAATGTTTGCCAAGTGTTTTTTGGGCACTCGGCAACGTCTTTGTCGAGTGCCCGACGAAATACACTCGGCAAAGTTAGTTTGCCGATGAATTTTTTGCCGAGTGCCCTTTACCGAGTGTTACACTCGGCAAACCCTTTGCCGAGTGTATTCGTGGCTTTGCCATGTGCCCAGGGCACACGGCAAAGCTCCCGTTCCCGGTAGTGACCCTTGGATCTGACTAAATTTCTAATTAAGAGCTGCTGGATGAGCTTGAATAGTCATGTTCAAACTTGCAAAACTATTTATAGTTGAAGATCTAGCGGCTAAATTACTTTGATATCTTCCACTTGGAAGACTCTGACAATGGCATGAACACATAGAATAAATGACAACAGTAAGTACTACTTGTAGATTGTCATCAGCTGCTTATGGAAAGCGATGTGCACAATATATATTTAGCTCTACCAGACACATTCTGTTATATGCATTGACCTTGAGCACATACAGACATTGACATATATGATCATCAGGATCGTCATCATTCTGTTATATAATCATCGATCAGCATCGTCACCATATACAGAGAATGAGATAGACATTCTGACAATGGCAAGATAGCACAAACTAAATGACAACAGGAACTACTGGACCCTGAAAAAACTTGTCAGAATGCGATAGCACAAAATATTTAGAAATCTAATCAGACACATCATGTTATCAATCTTGAGCATATAGACGCAGATGTCTTCATCAGGAGCAGAAAAACCAATTCAGTGGAGTGGGCTACCCATTACTAATGTAATGTAATTGGTTCTAAGTGCCCAACCCCAACTTCTTGGCGCTGCTCCAGCCTCTAAACCTTTGGTACCACCATTTGTTGTTGTTGTAAGATACATGAAAGAATCTAGACGAAGACAAAATGAACTGTTCAGGAAGGTGCCTTCGCTACCGGAAACCAGCACTTTGCCGAGTGCCGGAGGCTTTGCCGAGTGTATTTTATCGGGCACTCGGCAAAGACGGTCTTTGCCGAGTGCCAAATAAAATACACTCGGCAAAAAAAAAACACTCGACAAAATGTGTCTTTGCCGAGTGCCTTTTTTCTGGCACTCGGCAAAGATGTATTTTGCCGAGTGCTATTTTTTTGGCACACGGCAAAATGTGTCTTTACCGAGTGCCTTTGTTTTGGCACTCGGCAAAGATGTATTTTGCCGAGTGCCTTTGTTTTGGCACTCGGCAAAGAGGCATTTTGTCATGTGCATTTTTTTTGGCCCTTGGCAAATCAGTTTTTCAAAGCAATTTTGAGGCCCTAAATGAATTCAAATGAAAAACTTTTCAACTACAAAGTTGTATAACTTCTCAAGATTTTCAAAATTTATTTTGGTCATTTCTTCATTTGACAAAGCGACAATAACATTGTTCATAAAATCTACATCTCTTATATCTCTCATATTAGTTTCATGAAAGTAGAAGAGAGATATATAAGATTTGTGAACAATGTTACTACCACTATGTCGGATGAACAAATGACCAAAATAAACTTTGTAGATCTTGAGAAGTTATGAAATTTTGTAGTTGGCAACATTTTGATTTGAAATCATCTTGTCATGCAAAAACGACGTTTGAATTTGAAAATTTTAAATTTTGAATTTTTCAAAAGACCTCGGATGGAAAAACTTCCTAAATGAAAATTGTAGATCTCCAAAAGTTATGAAACTATGTAGTTGACAACTTTTTGATTTGAAATCATCTTATCTTGCAAAACTACGTTTGAATCTCTCAAATTTCAAATTCGAATTTTTCAAACGACCTCGGATGGAAAAACTTCCTAAATGAAAATTGTAGATCTCGAAAAGTTATGAAACTATGTAGTTGACAACTTTTTGATTTGAAATCATCTTATCATGCAAAACTACGTTTGAATCTCTCAAATTTGAAATTCGAATTTTTCAAACGACCTCGGATAGAAAAACTTCCTAGATGAAAATTGTAGATCTCGAAAAGTTATGAAACTTTGTAGTTGACCATTTTTTGATTTGAATTCGTTTAGGGTCTCAAACAAGCAATTTACTCTCGGTTTAGTATAATATATGAGGATAGATAACGGAATCTAGACACAAGTGTCAGTGTAGTGCAGTGGTAGAGCAGCAGACTCGCGAGGGAGAGGTCGTGAGTTCGAATCCCGCCGGCCGTGTTAGCCGCGAATTTAGCCCAAAAAATGCAGCGACTTCGATGGAGATGGGTGGGCGCTGGCCGGTGGCGGCCTCCCCCAAAAAAATTTGGGTTTTTTTGCTATTATTTTTGGATTTTTTTTCACATTTTTATTTTGCCGAGTGTAAATCTTTGCCGAGTGCTTTTCCGGCACTCGGCGAAGTCTTTGCCGAGTGTCCGACAAAAAACACTCGGCAGAGTCTGTTTGCCGACTAAAATTCGTCGAGTGTCGTTTGCCGAGTGTCGACACTCGGCAAACCCTTTGCCGAGTGTTTTTTAGGCTTTGCCGAGTGCCCCTGGCACTCGGCAAACCTCCTTATTCCCGTAGTGATGGCGGCGGTGTGGCTATATCTACTTTGTCATGGGGCTTTCTCTTTCTTGATGTCTCTAGAGAATTCATCCCCGTTCTTGTTGTTTTCGGTGGCAGCAGCTCCCAGGCCGGCCTATGCGGGCGGCAGCCGGATTCAGCACCAACATGCTTAAATCCAGTGCTTCGAGTATTTGTGGTGGTTTGCATGCAGATCTGCCTAGAGGCATCACGGGAAGGGCCAGGCACGGAGCCAGCGGTGGGGCTAGGGGGGGCTCCAGCCCCCCCTACCGCTCGTGAGCAAGTGAAGCCCCGTAGAGTCGTCGTCTGAAATTTCAGCTGTAGATGTAGAGGTAGGAGGGGCTGAGATTTGCTGAACCACTTTTCTTGCTAATTGCCGTTATTCAGCCCCTCCTAAATTTTTTCCTAGCTTCGTCCCTGGGAAGGGCAAATAAGAGGTGCAAGTGATTCATGTATTCCTCATGCGGGCATATGGTGTTAACTCTTCAAAGGAAGCTATAGCGTCTTTATGTCTCCCATGCCGTGCAACATCGATGTATTTTGGGGAGGCGGTGCTGGGTGTAACACCCATGGTCGCCGGCATCAAGCCGTCGACGTGAGCACTACAAATGGCACAGATCAGGGATGAACGTCGGCGAGGTAAGCCCTTGCCTTAGCGTGTTCGTGTTTACTTTTCTTCAATAGCGTTTCTCTTACAGAGTTCTGGCATTTGTATGCCGGTAACACGACACTGGCCTATAGCCCACATGACAGACACTGAGTACAAAGCGAACAATGAAAAATACGCCAAGCTAATAAGAAGACGTCTTGTGCCCTGCTGTGTCACCTGTGACACTTCCCCCCGCCGAAGATGAAGCTTGTCCCCAAGCTGGAGCATCAGGAAAGCGTTGCCTCAGAACATGATAATCTTCCCATGTTGCAGTAGATGGATGCAAACCAGTCCAGATAACCTTGATTTGAGGAATGGATGTGTTCCCTTTCTTGACCAGACGCCTGTCAATGATCTTGTCTGGCACAGCTGCTGTAGCTGCCAAGTCTGTAGTGACTGGTAGTGCCTCAAACACCGGAGTGTAGTCTGGCACAAAGGGCTTTAGGTGGGAAATGTGGAAGACTGGGTGAGTCATATGGCCCTCCGGTAAGTCCAATTTACATGCAACTGAACCCACGCGTTCCAGAACTGTATAAGGACCAAAATATTTGTATGCCAGCTTGGGAAAGGGGTGGTTGGCCACTGTAGATTGAGTGTAGGGCTGTAATTTCAACAATACCTGATCACCAACAGTGAAATGACAGTCAGTCCATTTCCTGTCAGCCAGCAACTTCATCCTATTCTGAGCTCTTGCCAGATTTTGCTTGATGGATTGCAAATGAAGTTCCCTGTTCTGAATGACCTCAGCTACTGATGGAGAAGTATTTTGGGGTAGCTGAGGTACTGCACCTACATTTGGTTCATACCCATAAAGGGCCTTCAAAGGGGAGCAACCTAGTGAACTGTGATAGGAGGAGTTACACCACAATTCAGCTAGGGACAACCAAGATTTCCAGGCCTTGGGAGAGTCTTGCACTGAACATCGGAGAAACATTTCCAAACATTGATTTACTCTCTCCGTTTGTCCATCCGTTTGAGGATGATAGGCTGTGCTTAAGGCTAAATTGACTTTGTACAACTTGAACAGTCATGTCCAGAAGTGGCTGACAAACAGTGTCTCGGTCACTGACAATAGAGTTTGGTAAGCCATGCAACTTGACTACATTATCCAGGAATGCCTGAGCAATAGTGCTGGCAGTGTAAGGATGCTTAACTGGAATAAAATGGGCATACTTAGTCAGCCTGTCCACAACCACTAAAATGACACTGTAGCCATCAGATTTGGGTAAACCTTCTATAAAATCCATAGAAACATCTCTCCAAACTCCTTCTGGCACAGGCAAAGGTTGCAACAGACCAACTGGATGTTGTAATGAATGTTTAACATGCTGACAGACTGCACATTGCTTGATATAACTCTCGACATCCTATCTCATACCCTTCTAAGCAAAATGTTTCTTTAGTTTAAAGTAGGTAGGAGTAATACTTGAATGGCCTCCCAAAGGACTTGAATGAAAAGCAGCAATGATTTTTGTTTGTAAAGATGAATTCTGGCCAATCCAAATGTTTCCATTGTGTCTAATGAGGCCCTGTTCTAGACTGAAACCATGAGCATCAGGGCTGGACATAGCTAATTGCTTCATCAGTAGCTGAGCTTTGGGATATGTGGTGTAGGAATTCAAGACCTCTTGAATCCAAACAGGCTGAACAGTTGAGACTGCTTGAACAGCCAGGAGATGAGCTACCCTAGATAAAGCATCTGCAGCCACATTTTATTTGCCTTTCTTATACACAATCTTAAAGTGGCCACACCTTGAGAAGAGATTATGTGACCCAAATATTCCAGACTATCTTGAGCAAAAGTACATTTAGAAGATTTCAAGTACAACTGATGCTGTCTAAGGGTGGCCAGCACTTGCTCAAGATGACTAGCATGATCTTCTAAAGTATTGCTATATATCAATATATCATCTAGAAAGACCAACACAAATTTTCTGAGGAAAGGCTGAATGATTTGATTCATGATACACTGGAAAGTGGCTGGTGCATTAGTGAGTCCAAAAGGCATCACCTTAAACTGGTAGTGGCCGTGATGTGTCTTAAATGCTGTCTTGTGCTCATCCTCTGGAAGCATTCTGACCTGATGGTAACCAGACCTCATATCCAATTTTGTGAAGAATTTGGCGCCGGCCAACTCATCCAGTATCTCCTCAATTATAGGCATTGGAAACCTATTCTTTATAGTGAGGGCATTGAGTTTCCTGTAATCTACACAAAACCTCCATGTTCCATCTTTCTTCTTGACAAGTAGGACTGGAGAAGCAAATGGACTGTGGCTGTGGAAAATTAATCCAGCTTGGAGTAACTGTTGAACCTGCCTTTCTATCTCTGATTTATGGTGGGGAGAGTAATAATAGGGTTTTGAATTTACAGGAATGGAACCAGGAAGCAAAGGAATTGAGTGATCATAAGACCTTTGTGGTGGTAAGGTCTGTGGATTAGAGAAAACATCCTCATATTGTGACAACACCTGTTGTATAGATGATGGAAGGATAGTGGAATTGGTAGGCTGGGTCTGGTGTTGTGGGATCTGGTCCACTAATACAAAGGCCCAAACATCATTGCCTTTGGTGGAATTGTAGACTTTAGTTGCAGATATGGCTGACAGCTGCAGAGGTGGTGGATTGATGCCTTGCAATTTCACTGTCTATCCATTCACCTTGAATTCAAGAGTTTTAAGTTGCCAATCACACTGCATTGGACTGTGGTGCTACAACCAATCAAAACCCAGAATAGCGTCATAGGGGTGCATATCCAGTACTATCATATCAGCAACCAGTGTGTGACCCTGACAATACCATTCCAATTGCTTGACCATTTTATCAGCCACTATCCACTCCCCATTTGCAAGTTTTACTTTCCGAGGGGACATCGGCACAGTTGGCAGGCCAGCTAGTTGGGTGAACCAGGCACTTACAAAGCTATGAGAACTGCCACTGTCCAATAGAGTAAGCATAATCTTGTTCTTGACCCTGGTTTTTAGTTTAATACTGTTGCTTGTATCAATGCTGGTCAATGCATTGAGGGACAATTGACAAAATTGGTGTGGTAAAGCATCCTCGATGGCTAATTGATTGAGAACATCATCACTGAGTTCTCTATCCAAGTCATTGACCACCAGAGCATTGCTGTGTGGTTTGGTTCTCTTGGGACAGACCTCAATATGTCCTGGTTCAAATTTCTCCCCACAGGTGTAGCACAATCCATTAGCTTTTCTATAGTCCCTCAGCTGTCTATCCCTCCATAGAGTACTAGAAACTAGTTGTGGCTTGGTCTCAGTTCTGTGTTGTGGGGTTGGCTTGGGAAGAATAGGAGCCTTCTGGTACTTGTTTTTCCCTCTATCAAGCACCTTTTGCTGAATCCTGGCTATAATAGCAGCTCTGTGTACAGTTGTTGGTACCTGAGGCTCAACCACTGCCCTAATGTCATCTTTGAGACCACTTACATAATGGGAGGTGAAGAAAAGATCATCATAATGACAGCTATGCATAGTAATATCAAACTGCAATTGCTCAAACTTAGTAGTATAGTCTTCCACAGTGCCTGACTGTTTGAGATCAATCAACTCAGTGAGGGCATTTCTATAATCATCGGCTCCAAATTGCTGTTCCACAGCCAATCAAAAGGTGATCCAAGAGATCTTAGTATGTGTCTGTTTATAGGCCTAGTACCACTTGGCAGCATTGCCCTCTAGATGCATGGTGGCAGAAGACACCCAAAGTGTCTCAGGCACATTATAGATAGAGAAGTAATTGCAACAATTGTCAATCTAGATTTTGGGATGAAGGCCATCAAACTTGGGAAAAAACATTTTAGGCAGAGCATGATGAGGTACCCCTTCTCCCTTGTCTTGCTCTAGTTTGGATCTGTGATACTTGGACTACTCAGGTTTCTGAATGTTCTTGTCCTTGGCAAACATGTTCTGGAAGTGCTCTTCCTCATCATCGTACACTAGGGACGACGAACCATGACTGGCAGAGCTTTTCTCCTCCTCAAACTGCCGCAAGGTCAGTTGAGCTACTACCTGGCCATTAGCTCCAACTTGCTAAGCAATGAACTGTTGATCTGCAGAACACTTGTCAACCTTTGCGTTGTTTAACTCAATTTGAGTTTTCATCTCTTGCTGGACGATACCCATATCTGTCATACGATTGAACAAGAGATCGAAATGATCCATCACCTGGTCCCACTTGGACTGGTCATCATCAGCGCTCTTCGACATCTGATCCAATAGAATTTGGGTCTGCTTGGATGGTTTAGGATTGGAAGGCTTAGACGGAGCCGTGACTGAAACTGGTGGAACAATAGGTTCGGTTCACGCCTCCCCTATTTACTGCTCCACACAACAACTAATCACCGCCGCCTGGAAGTGAGGCTCGACCAAGGAATTTTACACGGAAACAAAGTGTCCCGCAACCCAAGTGGATGGACACTTCCCCTCCGAACGCCACCACAACACAATTGAACCAGTTGGCTACGGAATTTTACACGAGAACAAGCGCCTCGCAACCCTCACCACTGATTCAAGCGTGCTAGAAGGAAATGGAGTGAGAAGTTGGAAAAAGTCTCACAAAGGGTTCATGCCACCGAACCAAATTGTTGATGTAGTCCCCCAGTCGAGAATCGTGCCGTAGAGGATGGAACCGTCAACGAACGGGTGGTGATGGCGCCCGCTCGCAGTCGATTGTGGACAAAGAGAAACCCGTTGCAGTGCCGCCACACAGATGGAGGGCAGGAACTGCAACGGATCCAGGTATCTATGGAGGAGGTGGGGTGGATGGATGGAAAATTTGTGGATCTCGGATTAGACGAACTCGACGCCGCTAGCTGACCCGATTCAACAACAGGAGGGATTTACGGGACCTCTCGCCCACACCACAAGGATGCGGGGTGGAGATCAACCCACCGACCGGAATTACGAATCGAATATCGAAGCCGAGTGGAATCGAGAGCGGAGGCCGAGGATAAACCGTCTCTCATACCACTATAACACCCATGGCCGCCGGTGTCAAGCCGTCGACGTGAGCACTACAAATGACATAGATCAGGGATGAACGCTGGCGAGGTAAGCCCTTGCCTTAGCGTGTTCGTGTTTACTTTTCTTCGATAGCGTTTCTCTTACAGAGTTCTGGCATTTGTATGCCGGTAACACGACACTGGCCTATGGCCCACATGACAGACACTGAGTACAAAGCGAACAATGAAAAATACGCCAAGCTAATAAGAAGACGTCTTGTGCCCTGCTGTGTCACCTGTGACATAGGGCAACTCTGATTTGATGCATTTCGTGATCAGTTGGTGTAGGATCTGATGTGTGTCCACCGCTAGATTGACCGCCTTGCCCAGCCATCTGTGTCAGATGGAGGTGGAGCCAATCATGGGGTAGTCTGATCCAAAGTTCCTGAGCTCAGATATGCTTTTTTTGAGGAAAAGCTCAGATATGCTTGGTGGTGGTGATCTGCTCATTGGTGATGCATAAGTGTCACGTGATGGCTTCGGCGGGAGTTATGGACAAGGTGCAACACTCTGGTAGTCGACTGTTTCTATGCGTGGATACGTGGTGGGCTGCTGTGGAGGTGCTAGCGAAAGCCTTGATGTTGTTCCTACTTCCTACCAGACTCGACAGTGGCAATTCCTTCGGGTGTTGTTTTCCTTCTTAGAGGTGTTATGATGGCACTGCAAAGCTCTCCTACGCACAGATGTCCACGTGAAAACCTGGCCTCGTATTTTCAGGTGGGCGACATCGGTGACTCTCGTCATTTTCCTACATGGGGTCATCCACCTTAGAGGTCCGTCTTCACGAAAAGTTGATCGACGGATCGTCAAGCTTGGAACTTGTGCAAGATAATTTGCATGTGGTCTTCACTCGGAGAAGACATTCGCTTGCAGGAGGCTGTCAGAAACCCAAATCGGATTCTCTCACAAATCGAAATTACAGCAATAATCAAAGTAGCTAGTAGCTTCTAGAAGGTTCTGGATACAACTTTGAGGTACTGGGAGAGGGAGGAAGGAAGGAAGAAGAAAGATAAATCAAGTCAGAGACTCGCCTCGAGCGTGAGCTCGCCGCCGGGTTCCTGGTCTATTCTTCGACGACTCCTCCACTTGACCTGCTTCTGTATTTGTTTGTGCTGCCGTGTGGCTTCCTTCTTGGGCCAGGCCAAGTCTGGTGCTAGAGCCCACTCGCTTCTCCAGCCTGCTAGCCGGCCCGGCCAGCCCATGAGGTCGCTGACATACTTCCCTCCTTGAAACACGGCTTGTCCCCAAGCCATGGTAGAGATATCCAAAACAAACTCAAAACCGCCAGGATCCCATGGCACTTGCAAGTCATTGGTGTTTAGTGTCAATCTGACATCATTCCAGACCGGTATATGTGACGTGCTTCCCTCCTTGTAACACGGCTTGTCCCAAAGCCGTCTCAGAAATAGCAAGCAGATGTGTTCCAAATCTCCAGGATCCCAAACCCAAACTGATGTCGAAAACGAAACAATATTGAGATGGTGACCACCTGGATCCCAAAGCACTTGGATATCTGGCCAGTCATCCTTGCTCATCAGTAAGCCATGCTGATACTGGGCAATGATCTGAATTTTAGGGAACTGCACATCTATCTGAAACACCAACTTGCATTTTGTAACCTCAGCAAGATGATTTTGGTGATTCTTGTTCCCAAGTGCTGCATATGGCGCAAGCCACAATTGGAAGTGAAACCAATGCAGACTAGAGTTGTGAATGGTGCACTTGTTCAGCACATTCAGTAGCATCCAATTCCACATATACACTATTGTTTCTACATGCAAGCTGAGAGCAAACCATGCTGTCACTCCGAGCAGCATTCCATCAATCAGTGATACTTGCTCACACCATTTCCCATCCTCTACAATATATAATAATCTCTTCATGTCATATATAACCCATTGGCTTGCTCTTACACATAGCTTTTGCTTCTCTCGATCTGACAGAAAATAATCTGGAAACCACAGCCTTCTCAGATTGATATATAGGGAACTATCAAGAAATATGCAGGCTCCTACCCTTGTGATACATCCAGATAATAACCAAGTAGATATACATTCCACAAATTGTGAATACATGCAGGCGCCTCCAACATTAAACAATCTCCTATTAGCATAACCCCTCGTATGACAGAGATGTGACAGTAGTATCTCATCTTTGCTAAGTTCTGAATACAGTAAATGAGGTCACTGTCTTTTCTGGCGGCAGCCATGGAGATATCAATTGCACTTTGGCTTGACAGTAGCTTGTCCCATGCCATGGCTTTGGTTGTCGAACCTCAACATTGCTGCTCCAAAGATACACTTGCTCAGGCGGTGGCCATAGTAGTAGCACTGATGGTCCAACAATTTGACTGCACACAAACAATGGCCACAGTAACAATTGTAGCTCCACTTTGCCTCCCTCATTGTGAAGTTTACTCTGATAGTAGCAACTCATGATCAACAACCAACGTCTTAGCTTTTGCTCAAGGACGAGCAAAGGGTAAGCTTGGGGGATTTTGTTGGCGGTTCTTATTGACAAAATCCAACCGCCAACTATGATCCAAAAGGAGGAAACTACATGTTTTTACGCACATACCTTTACTATTGACATAGTTCCACTTGTATTTCAGGATTACTGTTTTGCAGGTCACATACATGAATTCAAGGGAATTATAATCAAAATACGCCATTAGACAAAGCACAATACAGATCATACACCAAAGAACGAGAAGAGGGCCCATCCAACGTGCAAATCCAGGGCGAGCACTGACATGGGGATGATCCAGACCCAGCCAGCAGCCCATAGCACGAAGACGGTAGCGAGGGGGGGCAGCCCTAGTGTGGCCGCTCCAGGGGTGCACCCGCACCCCCACCACTGCCTCTTGGTCCCATCTTCGTCAGGCGATGCATTGATGATGCCTAGGGTCGGTTTTGAGTAGTTTCCTATTTTACTTCGGCCAAACCGACCACAAACTAGTATAAAAGGAGGGATAGTGCTCACATTCAAAGGACACACACCACACAAGAGCCTCCTTCCCTCCACACTTGTATTTTTTACTATTTTTAGTAGTGTTTGGAACAAGGCAAGCTTCATTGGAGAGCTTGAACCTCTAGGGTCAAATTTTGGTATGAATAATATGAAGAGCTCCCTTATGTTCTTGTTCTCATTTTATCAATATAGCTATGTTATGAAATTAGAGCAAAGTTTTTATGTTATCCATTTGGAATATGGAACTTTATGCTTAATCTTTCATACATACATGTTTAGACCAAGACCTAAATTGAGGTAGTAGGTTCTACTATAGGATTAGTTTTTGTTGTTATATTCTTGCGGTTCATCGTCCGTCCCCGTGGTGGATGCTCTAGTAAGAGGACTCCTTATAAAGACAAAACTTTCAAGCCACTGCTAGAGTAGTAACCAATAGCGTAGACGTGGTGTCTATGTTAGAAGTTACCTTCGTTTGCCTCGTATCCTCCGGTTGAGGGGTAGGCGGTAGGAGGTGATAGCCCCGTCCGTCCTTCGTAATCCCACACGTTCGGATACGGCGTAGAGCTAGAGGCCGGTATCGCCTGGCAGACCAATTGTAAGCCGGTGCTCGAAGTAAGTTTATAGTGACCAAGACTATCTTAACTTAGGATCACTATCCTTAGATATTCATGTATTTGTATGATATGCTAATCTTAGCATAGCTATACATGATAAGCCTGCTCCAGGTTAAAATATTCTTTTATTCTTTAGTCTTTCTTTTATCTTTGTCTTTGAGATTGACTTGAGTGTGTGTGTCACACTATCCAATATCTATCTGGAATTACCCCTGTTATGGACTTTGGTCTACTATGTAGTCATGTTATCTTGTCTATATCCTTTTTAGAGACTTTTACACTAAGCCTTCATTTGGAAAATATAAATGAACGATACCCGAATACTTCCGGGTGAAATGCTACAATAATATATCCATGCGCTTGCAGAGTATTTCTGCATGTGTTCAGAAATATCGTCACGGTGTTTCTGGTGCCATTGCTAGGAAACACCAATCCTAATGATTGCGCTAAAAATGCCAATAGCCACATGTGCCAGGAAGCTGTGTAGTCGTCATCAGTGCTGGTCTTCCACAGGGATGCTAGCTCCCCTAGCGGATTGCATCGTGTAGGTAAACCGAAGCACTCGTTGACGCAGCGAGTGAAGTAGGCCCAGCCGGTGATTGTCCTGTGCTACGTGAGGCGCATGTACCATTGCTGAGCGCCACATGTTAGATCAAAAGAGGCATACCAGACTTGCTCATTTTGGGGGGTCTTTTGGCCTCTGAAGAATTGCTTGCAGCGGTTAAGCCACGGAATGGATCCTCCTTGCCATCGAACGTGGGGAACGACAGCTTGTGGATGCGTGGTAGTGGAGGACTAGGACGGAGCCTGGTGTTGTTGATGGATGCGGGTTTGGCGGTGGTAGTGGTAGCCTGGCCCTAAGATACGGGCTCTTGGTGTTGCTCTATGGGCATGTATACCCTAAGACAGGTAGTGGTCAACAACCAATGTATGTTCTATGTAATTTGGGCTATGCAAAGATACGTCTGTGATAACACATCAGAGGGAGAATTCAAAACAAGGCAGCTTCCTGAACAGTTCGTTTAGTCTTCGTCCAGACTGTTTCCTGTATATCTTACAACAACAGCAAGTAGTAGGGGTTGGGCACTTAGAACCAATTACATTACATAGGTTTCTCCGCTCCTGATGACGACATCTATGTCTATATGCTCAAGATTGATAAAGTGATGTGTCTGATTAGATTTCTAAATATTTTGTGCCATCGCATTCGACAAGTTTTTCAGGATCCAGTTGTTACTGCTGTCATTTAATCTGTGTTATCTTGTCATTGTCAGACTGTCTCTATGCTCATTAATTCGCTTCCAATACCTAAACAGAATGATGACGACAAGTTATTTGTCCTGATGACCATACCTATGTCTGTATATATATGCTCAAGATCGATGCATATAACAGAATCTGTTTGGTAGAGCAAAATATTGTGCACGCCGCTTTCGATAAGAAGCTGATGACAATCTACATGTAGTACCTACAGTTGTCATTTGTTCTGTGTTCATGCCATTGTTGCCAAAAGGTGCGGAGTCTTCCATGTAGAAGATATGAAAGTAATTTAGACGCTAGATCTTCAACTATAAATAGTTTTGCAAGTTTGAACACATAACACTTCTGTCCCAGCATGCAGTTCTTAGAAATTTACTCAAGCTATGCATCGGTTATCAGTTCTCACGCTCGAATCCAAGGGTGCAATGCAAGTCCCAACATTACTCTTAATACTAGCCTCACTATGCTGTTCAGCGGCGGCACCACCGTCCGGTTACCGCTCCATGCTCACCCACATTGACTCCCATGGCGGCTTCACTAAGGCAGAGCTCATGAGTGGAGCGGCACACAGAAGCCGCCATGGAGCGTCCATGATGGCATCGGGTTATTCCAAAACGAGCTCGGACGCTGGTCCCGCTAGGCACTACGTAAAAAACGATTTTTAGCAACGGTTCGAATTTTTTGTAGGGGCGGCTAGTGATGGAGCCGGCCCTACAATGACGTGCTCGGGTGCCCAGACACCAGCCGCCCCTACAAATGGAACAGCAGGGGCAGCTGGTGATACGAGCCGCCCCTACAAATAAGGTCTGATTTGTAGGGGCGGCTCAATCACCAGCCGCCCCTGGAGTTGCTATTTGTAGGGGCGGCTGGTGATTGAGCCACCCCTACAAATGCCCCCGTATATATAGCTCCGATTTGTAGGGGCGGCTCAATCACCAGCCGCCCCTACAAATGACCCACATATAATACAGCTACAGCACCTCCTTCCTCCTCGGGTCACTAACTCCAACCCATGAAAGAAAGGTGGGGAGGCCTTGGGCATCTCCCAAAAATTGCTCTAATAAGGGGGGAAGGTTTTGGTCTCAAATCCTTTGGTGGAGAGGTTGTAGAAGGTAAGAAAATGCTATTCCCACACTTTTTTTGAAGTTTTAATGGTTGGTTAGTGAGTAATTAGAGTTTTATTTTTCTCTCTCTTCTATGGTGCTTGAGCTACTTATGAAGCAAATTAGACCCAAGTTTTAAATGTACTAGGGTAAATTAGGGAGGGGAACAAGATCATACCCTTATTTGGTCCATGTTTCTTGATTTTAGTGAACAATTAGTTAGTTTTATGGATGTTTCATGTGCATGTGGATCTAGATCTAGGGTTTGGTTTTTTTATTAATTTTGTTTTTGTAAATTTATGTTTGATGAAATTGGACTAGGGTTTGTATGAAAGATATTGGGTAAAGTATAATTGTTGCTAATTGTTGTCTTTGAAATTGTTTATTGTAATCAATAAATATGTATTTTAATTATTTATGGATAAATGGGCCATTAATTAATTTTCCTCTACCATGGTGTGTTTGTATGCTTCATGTAATTATATTAGATTTATATTCATATATATCTGAAGTATATACAATTATTCTCAAGTAATTATTAATTTGATTCATTTTTATATATATCTGAATAAGTAGTCCTTTAATGTTTGTTTTGTTGTTGTTGTAAAAGATGGAGTACAGGAACTCTTGGATGTATGGTTCGTTAAGGTTCAAGGCAGGTTTCCGTGAAGAGGTGGATAAATTTATTGAAGCCGCAAAGAAGCATGCAACGACATTGAAAGAGAATAAGGATACAATTATTTGCCCCTGTAAAGATTGCAAGAACCGTATGGCATGGATAGATGTGACTATCATCAGATCACTATTTGATTATGCGAGGATTTGTTGAGGACTACACAGTGTGGATTCATCATGGTGAAACGGTTATTGTTAACGACGAGGATGAGGAGGAATACGACGACGAAACCATAGAATCCCTGTCCCAATATTCAGCAGAGCTTGATGCACGAATGGATTTTGAGTTTGGCAATGAACAAGGTGGTGATGCTGGTGGTTGGGATGGTAACGACGAAGGTGGTGCTAATAATGATGGTAGAGCACGTGTCGGGGATGAAGACGAATTTGGAGGACATGATTCGAGCCCTTGGACCAGAGATTTTACTAAATAGCCCGAAAGGTCTAGAAAATTTGGAAAGGGTGACAAAAGCATCGAAGGAGACTGTGTATGGTGTTGAAAAGGGTTGTCCGACACATTGGACATTGCTACGTTTTGTGCTTGAGCTGCTCATCCTGAAGGCTAAGTACGGCTGGTCAGACTGTAGTTTCAATGATCTATTGCATCTCCTGTCATGGGTGCTGCCACAACCAAACTCAGTTCCCGCCAACACATACCAAGCGAAGAAGGTCATAAGTCCATTGACAATGGGGGTTGAAAAAATCCATGCATGCCCCAACCACTGTATACTTTTTTCGTGGCGAAACGTTCAAGTCACTAGATAAATGTCCCCGGTGTGGGGCCAGCCGGTACAAGAACAATGACCTTTACGGTGGGGACGAACCCTCCACAGGGAAAAAGAGGAATAAGAAGGGTACAAAAAAGGTGGTACAAGAATCTCAGCCCCTAGAGGACACTCCATTAGGCAACGATGCAAAGCAGAGAAGAATTCCTGCCTTGGTAATGTGGTACCTGCCAGTGACCGACCGCTTGAGACGTATCTTCCTAAACCCTAAGAAGCCGCACTCATGACATGGTGGGATGATGAGCGCAAGGTGGATGATGATAAGATTGCACACCCGGCTGATTGTAGTCAGTGGCAAAGGTTTGATGAGAAGCACAAAGAATTCAGCGATGACCCAAGGAATGTACTGATTTGGCTTGAGCACCGATGGAATGAATCCCTTCAATGAGAGGATGAGCGACCACAGCACATGGCCAGTGATCTTGACCATGTACAACATCCCAACATGGTTGTGTCAGAAGAGAAAGTACCTTCTCCTCACTATTCTTATTTCTGGCCCTAAACAACCAGGCATTGATATAGACGTGTTCCTCGAGCCTTTGATGCAAGAAATAGAGAGGCTATGGAGGCATGGGGAGCAGATGTATGATGCGTTCCGAAAGGAGGACTTCATATGTAGAGCAATAATATTTGTTACTACCAATGATTATCCCGCGCTGTTTGCTTTGTCTAGACAGATCAAAGGAAAGACGTGATGCTTGGTTTGCTTGGATGGTACTACATGGGTGTACCTGGATGCATCCAAGAAGATAGTTTACCTAAGGAACCGACGCTTCTTAAAGACAAGTCACAAGTACCACAATAAATTGTTCTTTAGATTTTATGACAACGCCTCAGAGATTGAACCCCCTCCGGAGAGACGTCATACAGGAGAACATGCGTACAGAATGGTGAAAAACATACGCGTCAGTCTATGGAAAGAAGAATCCGGATGGGACAAACAGAGATAGAAGCACACCTCCTGTCGAAGGCGTACCTTTCAAGAAACAATCGATCTTCTTTCAGTATCTGCCTTATTGGCCAGACTTGGAGGTCCCCCATGCCATTGATGCTATGCACGTGTAGAAGAATGTCTTTGAGAGTCTCATTGCTACCTTGATGGACACAGGCAAGTCAAAGGATTGTCTAAAAGCACGGAAAGACATGGTGCAGCTAAACGTGATGCCACAGCTTCATCCGGTACCTGAGGCTAATGGAAAATACACTCTGCCGTGGACGTGCTTCAACCTAACACTAGACGAGAAGAGAGCTATATGCACTTTCCTGAGGGGGATCGAAAGTCCCGACTGGGTTTTCAGCAAATGTGAAGAAGCTAGTGTCGATGAAGGACTTGTCAATAACACACTGTAAGGCTCACGATTGCCATGTGATGCTGACAGTGTTTCTACCTATTGCAATCAGGGCTATAAAGCCAGAGTTCTTGAAAATGGCCATCACCCACATGTGCTACTTCTTTTCGAAGATCTCACAGAAGATGATTGGCAAGCAAGAGCTGAGTGACCTACATGAATTTGTGGTGGAGACACAAAACCAACTAGAGATGTGTTTACCTCCTAGCTTTTTTTGATATAATGCCACATCTCATTGATTCACATGGTTCATCAGATACAGGCGCTGGGACCTTGCTACTTGCATGAAATGTGGTCCTACGAGCGGTTCATGTCGGTTCTAAGTCGATACGTGCATAATCAAGCATACCTAGAGGGCTCCATGATAGAGGGTTACGGTACTGAAGAAGTCATCGAGTGTTGTCAAGAGTACCTAAAAGTACAGAAAGCGATTGGTAAACCTGATTCTCGTCACAAGGGTAGGCTGGCTGGGAAGGGCACCAGTGGTAGAAAAGTGTTCATCCGACCATGATTACAAAGAGGTGAGTCAGGCGCATTACAGTGTCTTGTAGAGTACACAACTGATGCAACCGTACATTGATGAACACTTGGATATCATTATGGCGGAGAGAAATGGCCGTTCGGATGATTGGGTCATGAAACAACACAAGCAACGACTAACTACATGGTTGAAGGACCAAAACATACTGCCTGGAGAAACCATAGACTCTATTACCATCAGTAGGTTGGCGGAGGGGGCATCGAGACAAGTGACATCTTGGAATGCTTATGACATCAATGGGTATATGTACTATACCCACGCAAAGGATAGTTAATATGTGAACCAAAACAGCGGTGTTCGAATAGAGGCTCTTGATGGATTGGGGTGAAAGATCCAATACTTTGGCATCATTGAAGAGATATGGGAACTTGACTATGGAAGGGATATAACGGTGGCCCTGTTTCGATGCCGTTGGATCAAACAACACCAACTAAACAAGATCGGATTGAGAGTCCTAGACCTCAAGAATCTAGGCTACCAAGATGACCCTTAGGTGCTCGCTTCACGTGTCGCACAAGTTTTCTATATGTCTGACCCACAAAGTAACCTCCCCCCGAAGAAGAAGACAAAGCACGTGGTTGCCTCCAGGAAACAGCACATTATTGGAGTTGATGGCGTGGATGATGTTGAAGCTTACAATAACTATGATGAGATGCCGCTATTCACAGACTTTCCTAAGAAGATCAGTGTTGTGGAAAAGAACCTCCCCAAAGGCATAATGCCATGGGAATGGAAAGGTGTCAAGGGGAAAGTCGTTACAGCGGGCTAGCTAGTTGTTGAACATGGAGTGTTTGTGTAAGTGTGTGTTTGTAAGACTTCATTTATGCATGCGTGTGAGACTATATATTTATGTACGTGTGTAAGACTACATATTTTTGTACGTGTGTAAGACTACATATTTTTGCATGCGTGTTTGTAAGATGATTTTTTCCCTAAAATTTTCTAAAATCTTGCCCTATCAAGTTAGTGTATTGATTTGGGCATTCTTTTCATTTGACAAAGTTTGAGCACTTTAAATTTTCAAATTTAAAAAAATGACAAGTTCAAACGAGATTTTCAACCATTAAATGATTTCAGCTGAAAAAGTGACGAATACCAAAGTTGTATAACTCATCAAGTTCTACAACTTTTATTTTGATCATTTCTTCATCTGACAAAGTGATAGTAAACATTGTTCACAAATCAACATGTTTCTCGTATAGTTCATGAAACTATGAGTCATACATGAATTTATGAACAATGTTTACTAATACTTTGTCACATGAAGAAGTGACCAAAATAAAAGTTGTAGGTAGTGATGAGTTCAACAACTTTTATGTTCACGACTTTTATTGTTGAAATCATTTAAGGTTTCAAAATCTCATTTGAAGTTGCCATTTATTGAAATTCAAAATTTCAACTGTTCAAATTTTGTCAAATGAAAATATGATCAAAATAAAAGTTGTACATATTGATGAGTTCTACAACTTTGGTATTCATGAGTTTTTCATCTAAAATCATTTACTCTTTCAAAATATTGTTTAAAGTTGAAATTATTTGAATTTCAAAATTTGAATCATTCAAACAAAGTCACATGACAAGATGACCAAAATAAAAGTTGTACATGTTGATGAGTTATACAACTTTTATGTTTACAACATTTTAATTTTACTTCATTTAATGTCATAAAATTGTAGTCGAAGTTTTAAAATTCAAATTTTTAATTTTTGTTTTTTTGTTTTCTATATTGTTTTGACTACAGTTGTTTATATATATATATTTATTCATATATAGAATAATACAAAATATTATATTTGTGCATATACACAATTTTTTTATATTACTTTGTGTTTTTATGATATAAAAAATATAGAATTTATAATTTATAAAAATAGAAAATATTTGTTGGGGCGGTTGGATCAGGAACCGCCCATACAAATGAATTTTTAGGGGCGGCTGGATCAGGAACCGCCCCTACAAATAGGGGCGGCTGGATCAGGAACCGCCCCTACAAATAGTCTCAAGTATAAATACAAGGGTGCACGGGAGTCAACCTGTTGGGCGCTGTCTTCTTCCTCCGACGCCGTTAGGCTGCCCCGCCGACGCTGCCTCCCGACCGGACCTGTCCCGACGCTGGCCCGCGCCCCCTTCCCGCACCCGCGTGCCTGCTCCTCCCCGCCATAGGGTTTCCAACAGCGAGCGGCCTCCGCGCACCTCCACCGGCGTCCGCGCACCTCCAGTTCTCCACCTTTAGACCTAGGTACTTGTAATCTTCCCCATCTGTTCATTCTCTCTAATATCTCTAATCCCTTCTCATGGGTGGCGCTAGCTGCGGGATCCGAGCGCGGGCAGTTGGATCTGAGCACGGATGGCTGGATTCGAGCGCAGTAGGATCCTAGACCGAGCAACGGCAACGGTGAGATCCCGACATTGGGGCGACGACGGCAGGAGGATCCAGGTGCGTGGCCTATAACCTAGCCATCTCAAGTCTCCTCCTCCATGATGCTCCGCGTGCTCATGGGTAACCCTAGCCATGCCTGTGATGCCCCAAACCCTAGCTGCATTCTAGATCAAGGGGTCCATTACCTGTATAGTTCATGGATTTCATTTGGGTAACCCTAGCTGCTTAGGTTTTGTACATATGTCCCTTCGTTCTCTCCTTATTTCCCCAAATTGATATGGTTCCTTGATCTATGATGGCTGCAATTTCCTATGAATTTCCCCAAATTTGGGCTATATGATATAGCAGCTCCACTTAGCCTATGGTTTTCAGGGTATATTCTGTTTCATGTCTAAATTGTTAATCATTGAATTGTTACAATCAGAGGATATAGCAGCTCCACCAAGCAGTGTGGAAAAAGTCATGGGAAATGATGAGCACATAGGCTGTGCCATGAGTGGACTTATTGCTGATGCTAGAACACTAGTTTTGACTACAATCATGGGAGAACTTGCACTACCACGCAAAGAAGTCCTCAAGAGCTTGTCCATTTACCAAATATTGGTCCTCCTAGTTTCTCAAACCTCAATAAGACTTTTCCCTTGTGGATGGATGTTACCAGCTAACAAAGCAGCACAATGCACATAAAAATAGGATCACTCACACTGCCTTGCCCTCTCACATGTCCAGCCAAATGCTGCTCTTTTATGTTCTAAGAGTTTATAGAAAAACTACTCAAGATCTGAAAAGACACTGATCCCACAATAACACCAAGGATAACTATAGTTTCTAAGATGCACACTACTTTGGACATTATGGCATTTAATTCTTAGAAAAAATCAGTCAGAATCTAATATTTGAAAAAGTGGAAATTTTCATTAATGTCTATGTTATCTCATATAAAACATCTATGATTTGTAATTGGCACCGGTCAAATTTTAAGTTTTAACGCAACAACACTCGGTTTGAATATTCCACCAATTGTAAGAAACACATACAGTGTTTGCTTTTATTAACAGAAAAGTTAACATATAAATTGCAAGAGAATAATTTTCATAGGAAATTGCAGCCATCATAGATCAAGGAACCACTCTACTGCTACACTTACTCTAATCTACTACTTTCTACTTACTACTACTACTTGCTACTTCTAGCTACTAACTATTGGTTGCTGTTGCAAATTTTCTTATATAATGCTAGTGTTTCTTATCCTCTCCGCTATGTTTGGCAGCAGCAATTGCTCTATTTGATTTGGCAAGCTGGTGCTGCTCTATTTGTTTTAGCAAGCAGCAGCTGCTCTATTTGTTTTGGCAAGCTAGTGCTGCTGTTTTTTTTGCTTATATAATGCTAGTGTGTAGTGGTTGTTGCTACTACTACTACGTAACTACTACTACTACAACTCCTACTACTACTCCTTCTCTGTTTTTTTTGCTTATATACTGTTGGTTTGTAGTGGCTGCTGCTGCTACTACTACTACTACTCCTCCTACCACTACTCCTACTACTACTCCAACTACTACTACTCCTCTTACTACTCCTACTACTCCTCTTACTACTCCAACTACTCCTCTTACTACTTGCTACTCCTAAGTGGTTGCTGCTCTTACTCTACTACTACCACTCTACTGCTACACTTACTCTACTCTACTACTTTCTACTTACTACTACTACTTGCTACTCCTAAGTGGCTGCTGCTCTTACTCTACTACTACCACTCCTCTGTTTTTTTGCTTATATACTGCTGGTGTGTAGTGTCTGCTGCTGCTGCTACTACTACTACTACTACTACTACAACTCCTCCTCCTACCACTACTCCTACTACTCTTCCTCCTCCTACTACTCCTCTTACTACTCCTACTACTCCTCCTCTTACTACTCCTACTACTCCTCTTACTACTTGCTACTCCTAAGTGGTTGCTGCACTTACTCTACTACTTCCACTCTACTGCTACACTTACTCTAATCTACTACTTTCTACTTACTAATACTACTTGCTACTTCTAGCTACTAACTGTTGGCTGCTGTTGCAAATTTTCTTATATAATGCTAGTGTTTCTTATCCTCTCCTCTATGTTTGGCAGCAGCAGCTGCTCTATTTTTTTTGGCAAGCTAGAGCTGCTCTATTTGTTTTGGCAAGCAGCAATTGCTCTATTTGTTTTGGCAAGCTGGTGCTGCTGTATTTTTGCTTATATAATGCTAGTGTTTAATGGCTGTTGCTACTACTACTACTTAACTACTACTACTACTACTACTACTACTACTACTACTACTACTCCTACCACTACTCCTACAAGTACTCCTGCTCCTACTACTACTCCTTCTCTGTTTTTTGCTTATATACTGCTGGTGTGTATTGGTTGCTGCTACTACTACTACTACTTCTACTACTACTCCTCCTCCTACCACTACTCCTACTACTCCTCCTACTAATACTCCTACTACTCCTCCTGTTACTTCTCCTACTACTCTTACTACTTGCTACACCTAAGTGGCTGCTGCTCTTACTCTACTACTACCACTCCTTCTCTATTTTTTGCCTATATACTGCTGGTGTGTAGTGGCTGCTGTTGCTACTACTACTACTACTACTACAACTCCTCCTCCTCCTCCTACCACTACTCCTACTACTACTACTCCTCCTCCTACTCCTCTTACTACTCCTACTACTCCTCTTACTACTCCTACTACTCCTCTTACTACTTGCTACTCCTAAGTGGTTGCTACTCTTACTCTACTACTTCCACTCTACTGCTACACTTACTCTAATCTACTACTTTCTACTTACTACTACTACTTGCTACTTCTAGCTACTAACTATTGGCTGCTGTTGCAAATTTTCTTATATAATGCTAGTGTTTCTTATCCTCTCCTCTATGTTTGGCAGCAGCAGCTGCTCTATTTGTTTTGGCAAGCTGGTGCTGCTCTATTTGTTTTGGAAAGTAGCAGCTGCTCTATTTGTTTTGGCAAGCTGGTGCTGCTGTTTTTTTGCTTATATAATGCTAGTGTGTAGTGGCTGTTGCTACTACTACTACTTAACTACTACTACTACTACTCCTACCACTACTCCTACAAGTACTCCTCCTGCTGCTACTACTACTCTTTCTCTGTTTTTTTCCTTATATACTGTTGGTGTGTAGTGGCTGCTGCTGCTGCTGCTGCTGCTGCTACTACTACTACTACTACTACTACTACTACTACTACTACTACTACTACTACTACTACTACTACTACTACTACTACTACTACTCCTACCACTACTCCTACTACTCCTCCTCCTACTACTACTCCTCTTACTACTCCTATTACTCCTCCTCTTACTACTCCTACTACTCCTCTGACTACTTGCCACTCCTAAGTGGCTGCTACTCTTACTCTACTACTACCACTCTACTGCTACACTTACTCTACTCTACTACTTTCTACTTACTACTACTACTTGCTACTCCTAAGTGGCTGCTGCTCTTACTCTACTACTACCACTCCTTCTCTATTTTTTTGCCTATATACTGCTGGTGTGTAGTGGCTACTGCTGCTACTACTACTACTACTACTACTACTACTACTACTACTACTACTACTGCAACTCCTCCTCCTACCACTACTCTTACTCCTCCTCCTCCTCCTCCTCCTACTCCTCCTCTTACTACTCCTACTCCTACTCCTCTTACTACTCCTACTACTCCTCTTACTACTTGCTACTCCTAAGTGGCTGCTGCTCTTACTCTACTACTTCCACTCTACTGCTACACTTACTCTAATCTACTACTTTCTACTTACTACTACTAGCTACTTCTAGCTACTAACTATTGGCTATTGTTGCAAATTTTCTTATATAATGCTAGTGTTTCTTATCCTCTCCTCTATGTTTGGCAGCAGCAGCTGCTCTATTTGTTTTGGCAAGCTGGTGCTGCTATTTTTTTTGCTTATATAATGCTAGTGTGTAGTGGCTGTTACTACTACTACTACTACTACTTAACTACTACTACTCCTACTACTCCTACCACTACTCCTACTAGTACTCCTCCTGCTCCTACTACTACTCCTTCTCTGTTTTTTTTGCTTATATACTGCTGATGTGTAGTGGCTGCTGCTGCTACTACTACTACTACTACTCCTCCTACCACTACTCCTACTACTCCTCCTCCTCCTACTCCTCCTCTTACTACTCCTACTACTCCTCCTCTTACTACTCCTATTACTCCTCCTCCCTGTACTTGCTACTCCTACTGCTGCTCTTCTTTCAGTGATGCTCCTACTACTACTCCTAAGTGGCCGCTGCTCTTACTCTACTACTAAACACCCTACTGCTAAACTTACTCTACTCTACTACTTTCTACTCACTACTACTACTTGCTACTCCTAAGTGGCTACTGCTCTTACTCTACTACTACCACCCCTTCTTTGTTTTTTTTGCTTATATACTGCTAGTGCATAGTGGCTGCTGCTGCTGCTGCTGCTACTACTACTACTACTACTACTACTACTACTACTACTACTACTACTACTACTACTACTACTATTACTACTACTACTACTACTACCACCACCACCACTACTCCTACTTCTCCTCCTCCTCCTCCTACTCCTACTCCTACTCCTCCTCCTCCTACTCCTACTACTCCTACTCTTACTACTCCTACTACTACTCCTCTTACTATTTGCTACTCCTAAGTGACTGTTGCTCTTACTCTACTACTTCCACTCTACTGCTACACTTACTCTACTCTACTACTTTCTACTTACTACTACTACTTGCTACTTCTAGCTACTAACTATTGGCTGCTGTTGCTTTTTTTGCCAAATCTCCCAGGACTCGCCCAGGACTTGTTGTCCTATCTTTTGCCATCAGCCGCTGCTCAATGTTTGCTAAGCAGCTGTTGGTTTTTTTGCCAAATCTCCCCTCTCCTCTCCTCTCCTTTGTTTTGCCGATGATGAAATTGTCCAAGTCCATACATTATATGGAATATGAGCTGATGATCAAGAACTTTTGAGGAACTTGGCATCATTAGCAGCCGCCCCTACATTACCTTCTCCTCTCCTCTCTATTATGATGCCTTGATGCTCCAAGTTCAAGATCAGATGATGATTGACATGTTTCTGAGGCATCTACCACTGCTACTACTTGTTTTTTTGATATATTGTTGTTTTATAGGACTACTTTGGTTTATAAACCTTTTTGATTTCTTATACCATCTCACGTACCTAAAGCACACTTTCTTGCATCTATTAGAACAAAGCGCGAAATAATGTCGCAGACACCAGATAGTGTAGCCCAATGCCCCGAGCATGATGAGCACCCAACCGATGAGGAGCAAGCACTAGAGGACCAGCTTACTCAGGAGTAGTTTAATAACAAGTTACAAAAGGATCTAGAAGTGATGCTTACTCAGGAGCAGTGTGATGAGGAGGAAGGGGGGAGCAGAAGGAAGAGTAGGAGAGAGTGCTGAAGGCGAAGAAGTTGATGATGATGATGATGATGATGATGAGGACTCAGAAGAGGGATATGTAAGTCCCGAGGATCCTTTCCCATGTGAAGCCAGAAGGAGGCCAACGGAGGAAGATTTGGACAAGGATTTTGACCTGAACGAGGAGGTAGGGAAAAAGCCTTAGTTTGTAAATTTTGCTAAAGCTTTGGCTGTGTTACCTCTGCTAACACTTTGACCTGTCATATATACAGGTCCCTCCTGAAACTTGGAAAAGATGACGTCGACGTCCATGACATCTCGCTGGACAAGATGGAGTACAGGAAAGGAGAGCAGAGGCAACAGCCACAGAGACAGATCGTGATGCCTCTGCTCCACAACCTCAAGACACATCCACAACTACCAAGCCTAAGAGGAAACGAGGGGATAGAAAAGGAAATCTATATCTAGATAAGGCATGCTATGTGATAACGGAGGTTAGGCCAGCAGGGGAGATCCTTGAGCTGAAGGAATTAAGTGGACGATTCTGTAATGCAATCGGGGGCCCTAGTAAGAGATAAATTGAACCCAACAATCCCTAACTGGAAAGAGGTACAGAGAACACAAAGAATGCACTATGGGATTGGCAGCTGAAGCTCAATTTTAGATTTCCAGAGGGTAAGCACGAACTGGTAAAAAAAATGCTTTCAGGATGATGGGAGAGTCATTCTGACGTTGGTGGTCAAGCACAACATGAAGTATATCCAAAAGGGGTTAACTCCCTTCAACGAGTTTGGCAAAATAACTCCTAGTCAATGGGAGGAGCTCATGGCTCAAAAGACTTCACCGGAGGCATTGGAGCTCAGTGCCTATAACACAGAGCTGGGTGAAGAGGGAACAATACCCAACCATCATCTAGGTCCTGGTGGCTACTATGCCAAGGAAGAGCAGTTTAGGAAGATGGACGAAGAGGCCGCAGCCTTGCTGGGAATATCGTATGTGATATGAATTTGAAGAGTACGCTCAAAGGAAGTGGATATATGCGAGGAAGTACAGAATCATCCGGCGGTATAGGTATCTTAAGTTTTGATAAGCTAGAGACCCAAGAGGCAGTATCAAGGATACTGAAATATGCTGAAGACAAGGAGAAGGGCTCATTCAATCCTTCTAGAGAGAGGGACGAGCTTAGCCTTGGCTTGGGAAACAAGGAGCACACAGGCCGCACCAGGGGGCTAGGGAAAAGGATGACATGGAAGCAAAGATTCGAAGAGGACAGTCACATGTACAAGAAACATGGCAGAGACCGGGAGAGTAGTCTTGAGCTCCAAGTGAAGGCTCTAGTTGCGAAGGCGCTGGAGGAGCAAGGACTGTCTATGGAGCCACTAATATTAGTGACGCCGCCGGGACAACTGGCATTAGTTGGCGGCCCTCTGAAAGTTCCTAGTAGCCAAGGTTCCACTGCAGCCACAACCCCTGTCGATAGCATACGGGAACCAACTAGTTGCACCTTGGTGTTTCTCAGCGGCCGGTAGAACACTGTGAGGGAGGTGGCAATGGGTGTGGCACATTCTCCCGGTGGCTTACACCATAATAATAAGATACCGCCGGACTACACTAGGGTCGAGGTGCATACAGTGAAGCCCGAGTTCATGCAGTGGAGGATAGACTACGCAACTCCCAAGGGGCTGGTGTTACTCAGAGACGTTATGGGGTAGTTCATCCTCTGGCACAAATGGGACATTATATTGACTGCTTCTTCGCCGCCTCCCCCTCTCCCAAATTTGGAGCGAGTTGTTGAGGTCAGGGAGATATTTTCACCGTCTCGTGACCACCACATTCCTGAGATGCCACATTCTTCCCCGCCTCTGAGCGAGCATGTGCCTAAAGAGATGCCACAACCTTCTCCAGCTCGTACCGAGCAAGTGCATCATGAGATACCACAGTCTTCTCAACAAGCATAGCCGATACATGAACAATGAGTGCCTCCTGAAGAAGGTGATGCACAAGAAGATGAGGACGTGCCTGAATGGGAACTTCGAAAGAAGCATCCAATCACCATAAGGCTAGTTTATGTTCCAATCAAAGACGTCTCATCGGTGTCCAAGTGGTTTTCCCATGACCAGTTCAAGCCTGAGAACCAAGTTAAAAAGTCCCATCACGGGGTTCTGAGGAGGCCATCACTAGCAAACTCCACCAAATTGCAAAGCAGTATGCAAATGTTGATGCCATCGAATGGTCAAAGGATTGCCCAAAAACATATGAAAGAGCAAGCCCTTCCTACCAAACTAGGACATCCAACGCCTACCACTTGGAATGAGAAGGTTCCATGATTGGTACTTGCGTGTTCTCCCAATGAGCATAGATCTCATACAAGCATGCTTCCCCACCGGCACATTTGGAAGCCCAGCCGGGAAAATTGTCTTTGACTTCAATGACATGCACACATGCTTTCACATGGGAGAAATGGAGATGAATCTAATTCGCACATGGTGCCTGTAAGTCCTTGTCCTCCCAATATGATATGAATGTAATCTTTGAATTTTGTTGTAACTAACCCACGCCGTGATTTGTAGAATGCAAGTGCACATTGTCAAACAAATGCCAAGTGTGAAAGCCGGGTATCTAGACCCTCAAGCTATAGCCCAAACAAATTTTAATTACCCTAAATGGTGGACACTGGATGTCAAAGAGCTAGCTGCTGCAAAGACTCTTCGGGAGAAAGAGCGCATCCGTACGGCAAAACTAAGGGAAGAGTCCCTTAAGGTTGCGGCATACATTGCCCTGGCTTTCAAAAATCTCCAACAACACTCTACTATATGGCTATCATACAACTTCAAGTAAGTTCAACTCTATACTTAAAGCTTTGTTCGATATATTTTATTCAATGCAAAAGAGCTTATCTAGTTCTATGATTAAATCCATACAGCAACCACTGGATTTGTATAGCCGTCGATGTCGGGAGGAGCATGGCATGGGTCTTTGATTCAATAGATAGGGACCTGGTGACATACAAAGACTTCATATCGATTCTCAAGACATATACATATCGATAATCCTCATTAGCTTATATGTTTGTATATGTACTTGTAATGTTCACTTTTGGATTCTAACAAGTTGTATTTGCTAAAATAATTCGAATAGGGCATTTAGGTTCTATGTCACTAATCATCACGGAAGGCATGATCCAGCAAGGAAGGAAAAGCTGGCTATAAAAACACTATGTGCGGTAAGTGTAACTTACTTCTTCAGTACTCTAATGCGTGGCTGTCAAAAGCATTACTTAACATTTTCATATGTAAAACACACAGTGCCCCAAGCAGAAGCCTAGGAGTGTACATTGTGGATACTATATATGTTCTATGATGAGTAACACCGGTGCCTACAGGAGACACCCCTTAAGGGTAAGTTTGAACCTCTTCACCCGTAGTATAAAAACTTCGTACATGGTATGAAATACTAAACCGAAACTTGTTCTCTTGTAGTGGAGAGAAGAGAAAGGAATGAAAAGAGACCCATACAAGGATGACCAACTCTTAGAGCTCATCGGCGACCTTTGCAACTTCATATTGGACCAGATTGTACACGTCAGAGGCGCCTACGATGACCGAGAGTCTAACTTAGGTACAATGTGTATGGAATTTGTATATTTAATGATGGATTGTATATATTCTTGTGAATTGGACTTGTAATTGTAGTTCATATAATACTCTTGTGCTTGTAGTCGCGGTCGCGGGGCATTCGGCAACGCGAACACGGTTCGGAACGTTGGTCACGGGGCGTTCGGCAATGCAAACGCTGGTCGTGGGGCGTTCGACAACGCGAATGTGGTTCGGAACGTTGGTTGCGGAGCGTTCGGCAACACGAACGCGGTTCGGAACGTTGGTTGCAGGATGTTCGGCAACGTGATTTTGAATTGTAAATTTGAATTTTTTTTTGCGGGAAAACATACTGTAGGGGCGGTTCTAGATTGAACCGCCCCTACAAACAGGTATTTGTAGGGGCGGCTTGTACTACAGCCACCCCTACAAATCGATTTGTAGGGGTGACTGGTAATACGAGTCGCCCCTACAAATCAATTTGTAGGGACGGCTGGAAACACCAGCCGCCCCAACAAATCGATTTATAGGGGCGGCCTAGGAACCGCCCCTACAAATGCATGATTTGTAAAGACGGTCCGGTAGGGGCGGCTGGCCTAACCGCCCCTACAAAGGCTTACCAGCCGCCCTAGAAATGTTTTTTTGTAGTAGTGAGGCTCCGCTCCAGCCAAGCCGAATACCTCATGGAGCTCGCCATCGGGACACTGCCGGTGCCGTTCGTCGCCCTTGCCAACACTGGGAGCATCATCACCTGGACGCAGTGCAAGCCGTGCAAGCACTGCTTCCCGCAGGACACGCCTGTCTACGACACCGCCGACTAGTCAAGCTTCTCCCCCGTGCCATGCGCCAGTGCCACGTGTTGGCCTGGCTGGGGCAGCAACTGCACCGCTAGTTCACCCTGTAGGTACTGCGTCGCCTACGCCGATGGCTCCTACTCGGCCGGCGTCCTATGCACGGAGCCGATCACGTTCGGTTCGAACCCTGGTGCGCCCGGAGTTTGGAGGAATTAGGCTTCTGATCAACCAGTCAATTGTCGCTGTGGAATTGGAGTCTTCACCGAAGATCGGAGTTGTCTTTCTGTTGTTTGCTATCTAAGGTTATATTCTCTATACTAAGTATGCTATATATTGAGAATTGTCTATTGATATTACCCTAATTTATAGCTATATGTGAGATTTGACTTCCTGGGCTCACATATGATGCGTATCTAGTTTTGTTCTTCAAACCGGGTGCTACACCTTCAGACCTTATTCTAACAGCAGACACCTCAGTTTTTTTTAAAAAGCAGACACCTCCGTTCAAAAAAAAAGCAAACACCTTTTGAACAGCCCTTCAGACTTGATTCTAGTAGCATAACAGAAATTTCAACATATATATAACAGAAATGTCAGCATGGTTTCTCCAGAAATTTCAGCACTGCATAACAGATTTCATGGCAAAGTACATAACTAATTGTTACAATGTTTGGTGGGATTTGTCGGTTCATGTCACCACCACTGCGAGATAAGTGGAAACACACACCCTATACTATACATACAATGCGTCTAGCATTTCAACTCTGACTAATAACTGACTGCTCCTTATGGGTCGCTGTCATTTCATCTTTCACCAACATCTCACTCATTCGTATGTGATGTTGCTATTGAGAAACACATCTCACTAAGATGATTTCAATCATGGTATCAGGTTAATTGCAATGGACATCATGTCCTCAAATGTAAGCCTTCTCTATTTGCTGATCTGGTCATGAATGGACAGATATATATACAGTTCTTTCTGCTGTGTCAAGTACATTGTGTGTTTTTGGCTTGTATGTACAAGCCTCAAACATCATGAGCGCCATGCTATACTTGCTCCCCCATCATCGAAGAGGCATGTTTTGAAACTCTTAGCTTCACAAATGCATTTGTTACCTTTGCTTATAATTTTAATATATATGCAAGATTTGCTAGAAATGATGGCTCACCGTTTCGATCATACCTTATGAGTCATGCCCAAGACACACTAATAGTTGTGGTTTGTATGCACAAATCACATTTACCGGCAATTGATTATTAGTTGTTAGCAATATTTTGGAGACTTTATATTTAGGAGTAGGCTTCCATAGCAATCATAAGTATTGATGTGCCATCCTCGTGTTCTCTTGCTTATTATTTAGAAGATTCGTTATATGCCACTAGAAATTTTCTTGGTTCCCTATCTATCATTAAATTTTTTTGAGTGCCCTATCTGCCATCCCTTTAACTTCTTATCCTTTTGCCACTTTAATAGAATTTCATCCACTTTTGTTGACCTTGGGCTCACATGACAGGTTATGGTTCAAGTGAAAAGTCAAAACTACCTCTGAACTATTATGTATTCTATCTACTCCCTCTTTAGGGCCCACAACCCTATCTCTATTATTCTCTTTCGATCTTGATTGCTACTTGTGGTGGAGAGGCGACTTGGTGGGCCAGGTGCCTAGGCGATGGAGCGATGTGCAGGGCGCCTGGGCGGAGGAGCGACTCGGCAGGCTGGGCACCTAGGTGGTGGGTTGGCTGCGCAAAAGGGCTTCACGACTGGTTGGACAGAAGGGCAGTGCTTGAGTGCCATGTGGAAGAGACTCATGCCCTACTCCTCCTTGCATCGGACCTCCACCGCTCCATAGTCTATACATTACATAGAAATAGAATAGTCCTGTCCTAGATAATACGAAGTCTACCATAGTGCCAAACATTACATAGAATCCATGCACAATTCAAAATGTAACAAGTAGCACCAAAATGGCAAAATCATGTCACTAAATCAGCCCATATCCCATAGTACTTTCATGCCCAAATCACTGCAATTTCTAGCAAACAAGATGTTATTAGTTTCTACACCACCACTATTTCCTTCAATGTAAGTCAAATTATCATAGCTCACCACTGCCATTAGTTTCTACACCACCACTATTTCCTTCAACTCTTTCAAAAGTGCCATGAGCACCATAACCACCTTTGATAAAATAAGATTATATTTAAGAAACAGAGAAACTAGCCCAAGTAGTGAGCAGAAAGAAAAACAACCCACAATGAAAACGGCTAGAGGATAGGCAATTTCACATTCACCTCCAGTATCACTGGAGCTGCTGTCCCTTGACTCAGCATATGTTGGGCTACCTCCAACATAATCTTATTCATAAAGTAAGTCTCATTAAATCTACTAGGGTTGGAAGATTCGGTCTCTCTATCAACATATTCATCAAGAGTGGGCACAAACTCACTCCTAGAGTTGCTGAACCAATCCATGATTGGGTTGTGGTCGTCAAACATAGCAACATCCATTACTATGCTAAAAGGATCAGAATCCATGACTGCTTTATTCGTCAAACATAGCAACATCCATTACTATGCTAAAAGCATCAGAATCCATGACTGCTTTATTCCAAGTCAATACCCTTGCCTCTGGCACTAGCCGAAGGATGCGGTGGATGTGCACAAGCACCCGTGTCAGCTCCATCGCCATCCATGGTGGTAACCGGTAACATAACCATACAAGACATTCACAAACATTGAAGTCTGAAGAAGCAAGCAAACTTAAATATTCAGAAACTAAAGACAAATATATATATTACATTATTTCATAGAGAAAACAATTCAAGAAGTCCTATTATTTACAATCAGCGATCACTTGCTTCTTCTATATTAATATGACTTATGAGACTATCAGGAAACAAGTCAGCAAGCAAGTGTCTCTCAAAATTGACTACGTCTACAGGATTACTTGGAACAAAAATCCTACTAAGGATCCCTATCTCATTCAGATCATTAGAAAGTAAACCAAAAACTAATCACAGTGGCGCAAAAAAAAGATATGTATCAGTCTGTAAAAAAAATCCAACCCAGCCCAGATGAATCATTAGCGGAGGTGCGCCTAACCTGTCGATTGAGCTTTGAGGATTCGCAATCTAGATGCCAATAAGTACCATTGGCTGCATTTTTTTTTTGAAAAATACTATCCTGGAGGGGGAACAGATAACAAACATTGACTTTTTTAGACCAAGTCCACGAGTTCATGTGTAAATAGGCAATTGTTTGGGAAATGAAATGACAGAAACGTAGCTTCCAGTTCTCCAAAAATTGGCAATCACAGTTGCAGGCGAACAACTGATCATGGACAGAGCGGGCAGAAAAGAGCCACGCACCTTTAGGGTTCGCTCGTTTTACCCTTGTTCCCCCAGGATTCATTCCAGGAGGTCAAATATAGTATAAATTTACACAACATTCCTGGTTGAAATCAATCCTGGCGTCCATTCCGTATTAACCGAACAGCTCCTTATAGTGAGCTGAGCAGGCAGGTGGATTCCTGCGAAGGGCATGCTATTCCATAATCCATTCCATCCAATCAGACCAAGACGAGGTGGCAAGAACCACCAGGAAGATGGGAACAGCAGCAGAGCAGCCCACTTCTGGTCTCCGGATCTCAGCAGCAACCTGGGGGGCCTGATTTCAAAATGCCAAAATTTTTGAGTGGTAAGCGAAATTTTGATAAATGCGAGATTTCGGAAATTTCCTATTCTTCGCGACGGCTGCCGTCGTTTTCTCTAGGAGCCGCAGCTGAGTCGCTAGGCCTGGACCGATCGCTAGGGCTCGTGTCCCATTTTTTCCCCTTGTTTTCAGGCTGCTAGAATTTGCAGCTGTTTTGCGCAGTTTGTCATGCAATTTTTGCTGGACCACTCTTTGCCCATGTCGTGGTTCTCAATTGGGATAGTGGTCGAGCCTCGAGAGGACGAGCTCAAAGAATTTTACATCAGAAAGTATGTTGCGGCAAAATAGTCTTTTCTGGTCCCACTTAATGGCAACTAACGGTGAACTTGGAATTGGTAGAAAAGGCAAGAAATTTAAGTTGGATTGAATTTTCTACTTCCCTTTTTCGGTGTAGCCGATTTTGGACAGTTCTCCCACAGCAGGAAATCCCACAAGTTCGCCAGAAACTGAACATCTGAAGTCTATAGTCCAAGGCCCCTTCCTAACTTTTTCTAGTATATACGTATGTCACAACTACGACAAATGGGAGTACAAGCTTTAGAGGCCGGAGCAATCCCATGTAGTAGGGCTTATGCACTTGGAGCCAACTACATGACATATATTACCGACATGCTCCGATCCGGGGCGCTAGTGTCATATGGTATCTGCTCAGCAAGATAGTGAGCCAGTGGTGTGCTGGCGCTGCCCCCGGGCATCGCCTGTGCCGCCAGTCGCTTCCCACATGCATCCCATGTGCAACACCTGATCTATTTATGAAATGTCCATATGCAACAGTTGCAACATACAAAATAAGACGGATGAAACATTTGAAACATGCGTCTAAAACACTTGAAAAAACACCTGAAAAACACTTACAAAAATTGCAAACATATGCAACATCCAAACGAAACAGTCGTGTCGGTGTTTCGGACCGGCGGGCCCTCAACCAACTAGTAAATTTGTATTGCGTGTTTCCAGTCCCGGATGGTGATGCAAAGAGACACAAGGCTTATACTAGTTCGGGCAATGAGCACCCTACATCCAGTCTGAGAGATCGATCTTGTATTCCTTGCACCGAAGTGCTCGTAGTAGGGGGCTACAAGCAGGGCGAGAGAGGGAGCTAGTCCCAGGTCTCTACGTGGAGTGGCGTGGGTTGCTTGAGATGTTGATCTCAGACAGCGGGGAAGCTCGAGCGTTCGTCTGTGTGTTCATGCGTGACTTCGTTGCATGGGTGTAGGCCTAATCATTTTTCTCCTGATCCTAGAAATGGCCCTAGTCCCTCCCTTTTATAGTTTGAAGGGGCGATAAGGGTGATACAGGCGCTAGGTACACGGCGTTGTGCGAATGGAGGCGGCATGTTCGAGCCCTGTGGCCTATTACTGTGGCGGCGTGGGTGATGGAGTGGTCTCATCCTTGAAGTACTGGGGCGACGCGCCGGTCACATCCGGTCCTGTACGTCGTGGGAGCTCCAGTGTTATCTAGAAGTGGGCGTGGTGGTCGGCGTGCTGGTCACTGTGTGCTGACTACACGGGAAGCCGAGGCTTGGTTGGTGCCGAGGCCGAGCCATCGTGGGAGGCTCGGCAGATGCGAATCTTGGGGTTGCCGAGACCCTGAAGTGGATTGCCGAGGCTTGGAGGGAGTAGTTGGTGGCATACACTGATTCTAAGGCTATGGCGACCCAAACTTGACCCCCCATGCCACGTTGTCTCTGGGGCGGGGGTTAGGTGGCACAGTGTAGCGCAGGAGCTGATCGTGGGCACAGCACCAGAGCACAGTGGCCGGTAATCCCCGCCGTGCCCTGTCCAAGACAGTATGGCGTTGACGTGACTTCCCGTCTCGTCGGTTGCTCCGCAGTGTCGAGCCGTCGTTCGGCTGATATTGCGGGAGTGGTTGGCGCATTAATGGGATGCGACGCACTGTCGGGGAGGCTGGCCGAGGTGGAAGCGACGGATCATTGCCGAGCCAGCTTCGAGCGAGATGGAGAATCGACATCTCGTCCGAGGCTTTACGCGTGGGGCCTCGGGCGAGATGGAGAATCAGTTCCCTGTCGAGGCCCCCTACGTGAGGCCTTGCGCGAGGTGGAGATTTGGCAGGCCGCCGAGGCCTCTCGTACGAGGCCAGGGGCGAGGCGGAGAGCCAGTGGGTTTGGACAAGGCCAGGGTTTAACAAATGGCTTATCCTTTGGCTTTGTTTTTATGGTGTTTAAGTGATTCTTTTGGTATGCGCTCGGGGTATCCTGTTTTATGGTACCCGACACTTGGGGTACCCTATTTTATGGTACCCAACAGTAGCCCCTGAGCCTCAGGGAGGCGTGAGCACTCTTCTTGAGGTTTTATCGAGGCTTGACTTGCGGTGGCTCCTGGCAGAATGGTATTTCGTATTTTGAGGCCTCGATGGGTGTAGCC
The DNA here is from genome assembly GCF_019320115.1 of Miscanthus floridulus. Classification (NCBI taxonomy): domain Eukaryota; kingdom Viridiplantae; phylum Streptophyta; class Magnoliopsida; order Poales; family Poaceae; genus Miscanthus; species Miscanthus floridulus. The sequence goes on along the minus strand of NC_089588.1, from coordinate 107,011,241 downwards.
CCTGAGGCCCTGGGGGAATGGATTCATTCCTCTAGGGTCTTTTTCTCACGTTGACCGAGGGATGCTATCGTATTTGCCGGGCCCACAAGCAAGAGGGTGATCAGGAGTCCTCCTGACTTTTTGTGCGACCCTCGCGCCTCCTTTTCGCTTAGAAGGAGGGGTGGAATATGCCAAGCTACCCTCGATGGGCGCGAGTGGTGGCACTTCTGGTGAGCTATTATCGGGTGAGTCCGAGTGGAGGCCCGTGCCCCGTTCGCTAGGGGTCGGCTAGTGGTCTAGAGATGCACTCCAAGAGTACCAGAGGGTTTCTCTAGTGGGTGCCGAGGCCGTTCGCTGGGCCCCGGTGGCTCGGTGCCTCCCTACGGTGGGATCCCATTCGGAGACCTCCCTGCTGGTCTCGAACACGACTTAGGGCATCCCAAGCGTTTTGCTCGCTCGGGCCTTGGCCCCATACGGGCTCGCCCATAGTCGTCCCTGACTCTGTTGCCCTGGGGCGGCTGTCGAAACCCTTAGGGGCCCAGCCTTCGAACCCCTAGACCATAACGGGCTCGATGCCCTTTGTCTCGTTTTCTCGAATTTTCAAGTGCGGGCTTGGGTCGCTTGTCTTTGTCTTGGGTGCAGGAGGAGCCCCCGAGCCCCTGCACAGAGCGAGAGGGCGGTCAGGGTTCCCCCTGGCTTTTTTGTTCTACCCTCGCACATCCTTTTCGTTTGGACGGAGGGGTTTTTTGCCGAGCCCACTCGTGGGCGAGCCTGGGTCGCTTGGTCTCGGCAAAATTGCAGGGAGAGCCCCCGAGCCTCTGCACGGAGCAAGAGGGCGATCAAGAGTTCCCCTGGCTTTTTGTACGCCCCTCGCGCATGAGGGTTTGTTTGCTGAGCCCCCCTCGAGTGCGAGCCTAGGTTGCGGGGTCTCGGCATATCTGCAGGAAGAGCTCCCTAGCCTCTGCATAGAGCGAGAGGGCCATCAGGAGTTCCCCTGACTTTTTGAATCGACCCTCGCGTGTCCTTTTTGTTCGGAAGGAGGGGTTGTTTTGCCGAGCCCCCTCGAATGCGAGCCTGGGTCGCTGGGTCTCGGCAAGGTTGCAGGAGGAGCCCCCTAGCCTCTGCACAGAGCAAGAGGGCCATTAGGGGTTCCCCTGGCTTTTCGTACGACCCTCGCGCTTCCTTTTCATTCGGAAGGAGGGGTGGAATATGCCAAGCTACCCTCGATGGGCGCGAGCGGTGGCATTTCTGGTGAGCTGTTATCGGGTGAGTCCAAGTGGAGGCCCGTGCCCCGTTCTCTAGGGGTCGGCTAGTGGTCTAGAGACACACTCCAAGAGTACCAGAGGGTTTCTCTAGTGGGTGCCAAGGCCGTTCGCTGGGCCCCGGTGGCTCGGTGCCTCCCTATGGTGGGATCCCATTCGGAGACCTCCCTGCCGGTCTCGGACACGACTTGGGGCATCCCAAGCGTTTCGCTTGCTTGGGCCTCGGCCCTATGTGGGCTTGCTCGCGGTTGTCCCTGACTTTGTTGCCCTAGGGCGGCTATTGAAACCCTTAGGGGCCTAGCCTCCGAACCCCTGGACCGTAATGGGCTCGGTGCCCAATTCCTTCATCTAAAAGGAATAGGGTGGGGGGAATGTCTCCCCCATCGGCTCGACAATGGTTGGCGCGCCTTTTGAGGCAATTTTCTCGGGGAGGCAGAACGACGCCTGCTGCTGCAGCGGTCAGGCGCGACGTGGTGTCAGCGGATGGGACGTAACTGTTCCCGCGATTAATGAAGAAAAGGTGGGCACGTGGGTGGTAAAATCGGATCGGGATTAACCATGCTGGATCTAAGGGAAACTTCCCCAATTTTGTCGCCCATCCATTTCGCCTCCATCCTGCATAAATACGCAACGAGCCTCGCCCCTCCCCTCCTTACCTTGCCCGCAATAGCTTTGCCATCTTTGAGCCATCGCTAGAGCAGAGAGCCCCGGGAGGAAGAAGGGAGAGAGGCGAGGCGGAGAGAGAGAGAGAGAGAGAGAGAGAGAGAGAGAGACTCACCGCCGTAGTCGAACCCTCCATCGCACTCATGGCCGGCGACATTGTTGTCATCGAGGTGGATCCTTGGGGTCCATCCGACGTCACCGTGGAGATGCTTCAGTCGCTCATCGACGGTGGGCTCCTTCATCCGGTTACCGACCCCAACCGGCCGGAGTGGATCGCTCCATCGGGTGAGCCAGAGCCGAGGCCTCACGATGGTTACGTCGTGAGCTTCGTGTCTTTTCACGAGCGCAGCCTCGGCCTTCCGGCAGACCGGTTCATGTGGGCGCTCCCGCACTACTATGGTGTGGAGCTCCACAACTTCAACCCCAATTCCATCGCGCAGGCGGCCATCTTCGTCGCTGTCTGCGAGGGGTATCCGGGGATTGCTCCCCATTTGGAGTTGTGGCTCCACCTCTTTTGGGTGGGGCATACCACCAAGCCGACGGGTACGTCAGGCATGAGGAAGGCGGTGAGGGCTGGCGGCTGCACTCTCCAAGTGCGCCAGGACCATCAACACCTCTACATCCTAGCCCAGCTTTCGTCATCCAATCGCCGATGGTACACGAGCTGGTTCTATTTTCGCAATGACGACGGCGGACTTCCACCCCACATCGGGTGGATCATGGGGAACTGCCCGGAGAGGTGGAAGTATGGCGTCCCGAGGGAGGATCAGCCCAAGCTGCAGCCGCTCCTAGAGGGGCTAGAGAGGCTGCGGGGCCGTGGCCTTACTGCGGCCGTGGTCGTGGCTGCCTTCCACCACCAGAGGGTGCTGCTGCTGATGGCTCGGCGGCGGTGCCTGTTCGAGATGAGGCCGGATGAGCCAATCGAGGGCATCCGGATGTCTGCCTCCGCCCTTTCCAACAAGGAAATTCTTCGTCGGGTGGGGGAGATGGTGGAGGTGAAGCTGAGGGGCAGTAACCTGACCCCCTTCGCGATGCACCCGTCGCAGGGGTTCCTCTCGCTAGTAAGTCACGTGCCACTGCAACCCCCGGGGCGTCTCCGTTTCTCATTGTTTCTTGTTCCCTTATCCATGTTCGCCATTCCTGCAGGGGATGAGGGACGTGCGAGCCTCCCCGCCGCCTGTTCCTGAGGACGCAAGGTGGTGGGTGGCTAACCGGGCACACGCCGAGGCGTAGAAAAGGTGGAAGGACGCCAAGGTGGCGAAGCGCATGAAGAAGATCCTTGCGCGTGAGGAACTGGATAAGCACCATTGACAGCAAAGGAAGGATGGTCTCCCGTTGGAGGAGTCCCCGTCGCCATCGCTATCGACGGATGCCTCGGACTGAGATGACGAGGGCGAGATAGGGCGGGGTCCCTTGGACCATCTCCCTGACGTTGAGGAGACGGTGCCCGGGGCATCGGCAAGCAGCCCGGCGCTCCCAGGAGGAGGAGGAGGAGCCGCCCCAGGGTCGGTGATTGTCCGCCTCGGGGCCGAGGCTGACACGCCCAAGGAGCGGGCATTGGGCAAGCGTTCCATCAGCCTAGTGGGCTCGGTAGCAGCGGTGGAGTGGGTGCGGTGGGGGCGACGCAACTGCCCCCGCACAGGACCGAGGGGGCGTCGGGGTCCGTCGAGGACCAATTGGTGCCGATGAACATGGAGGCCATGCCTCTGCCACCGCCACCGCCTTTGTAGACGAGGGTCATCGTGCTGAAGCGGTTGCAGCCCCGCTCGAGGTAAGCATATTTTTGGTGGAGCCGCATCGCTTTCCGTTCGTTCTTTTATCTCGTGCCGACCCTGTAAGTGTTTTGTCCTTAGCCGGAAGCGACCTGCGGAGGTGCCTACCTTGGCGCCCCTCAAAGTGCTCAAGGTGAACCCTGGCTCCACCGCCCACTGGGTGGCGGAGGCGCAAGCCGCCCTACAACATGGCGCAGCATCGGCGAGGGCCGACCCGAAGGAGGGGTTGCCGAGGCGGCCCCGACACAGACAGGGGAGGGAGCGCCTCTGCCCCGCGATTGCGAGGCCCGTGGGTCGGATGGGGCCGAGGTTCCCTTGGCTACCAAGGCCACCGAGATCGAGGTCCCTGGGGTCTCACAGGCCGAGGCGACGGAGGCCGGGGCGCCTAGGACCGCCGAGGCCGCAGCGGTGGTGGTCGGAGCTCCCGCGACCACCGAGGCTATGATAGCGGAGGTCAGAGCCCCCAGGACCATCGAGGCCACAATGGCGGAGGCTGGAGCCCCTGGGACTACCGAGGCCGACGTGATTGCGGTGAGGCTGTCGGGCCAAGAAGTGGAGATGAAGGCGGCGGAGGCTTCGGTGGCACCCTTGGGCCAAGGCCCATCGTCGTCGTGGGAGGGCGCCTGGAAGGTGGAGGTCCATCCGATCTCCTCCGATGATACCTCCTAGGCACAGGAGGTGGTCGACGCCAAGGCGGCCGGCGCCGTGGAGCAGCCGGTTCCGACCCCGGGCGAGGGAAGCTCGGCCCTCGTGCGGGTACGACCCGAGCCCCGCGGGTGGGATCACCCACATGTCCTATGGCAGAGCCAGGATGACCCTGAGGGGGAGCCTCTGTTCGCCCTTGAGGACACGGCCGAGGGTGGGTGCTAGGACACCTTTGAGCAATACCGCCAGCTAGCAGAGCGGTCACTACGGACGGCGTTGTACGTGGTGGCCGATGATCTGCCCGGAGTCGCCCAGGTTCACACTTTCTTTTCTCATGCGGTGTTTTCTTTTTCCGAGTTTACTTGCAGTGAATGACCCCTGTTCTGCTTACCCAGGAGCTCGAGACCCGGTCCCTCGGGAAGTCGGTCTTTCTCCGGTGGGAGAGGGACGTCTAGGACCAGCTCCAGCGGCAGAAGGGCCTACTTGCCTGCGCCAACAAACTTCTGGCGGTGTGGAGCGCGGAGGTAGGGGTCCTCCGCCTTCGTTGTGCCGATGCAAAGGTCGAGGTGGCCACGGCCCAGGAGCAGGTCACCCCTCTGGTGGCACGGGTCAAGGAGTTGGAGGAGGAGCTGACCCGCGTGGCTGGTGAGCGGGACGCCTTCAGGTCCTAGGCTAGAGAGGCCACGGCCTCGGGCAAGGTCCTTGCTGGGTAGCTAGGGGCAGAGCAGAGTGCGCACCAGCTGATGAAAGGTGCCTTGGATGAGGCCCATACGGTGGCTGAGGCCTCCCGAACTGAGGCTGTGGTCTGGAGGGGAAAGGCCAAGGGTGAGTCCTATTCCCCTCGTTTTATTCGCTTTTTCTTATGTTTGCTCCCTAACTCCCTGGTGTAACGCAGAGCTAGGGAGAGAAGCTTCCAGGGCGACCAAGGCTTCTCGGGTCGAGGCCCAGCGCCTAAAGGAGAAGGCCGAGGCGTCTCGGGTCGAGGCCCAGCGTTGGAAGGAGAAAGTTAAGGCTTCTCAGGTCGAGGCCCGACGCTGGGGGTAGAAGGCCGAGGGTGAGTCCCGTAGACTTCCATCCCTATTATGGCTTGTATTCCTTTGCGCTCAACCTCATTCCGTTGCGTTTGGCGTAGAGCTAGAGAAGGAGGTTACCCAGGTAGCCGAGGCCTCCGCCGCAGTGCAGGCGGTGCTTGAAACCGAGATCGGGGAGCACGATGCGCTGAAGAGCGCCGCCCGTACCGCTTGCGAGGCCCTGGAAGTCAAGGGGGTCCAGTCAGGAAGCTCTCTCGGGAGCCGCCTGATTGCGTTGAGCGGTCAAGTGGGCGAGCGACTCCGAGGGGCGCTACATACGGGCGTCAAGCGCGCGCTGGCCGTTATCGCTTCATGCTACATTGGCGTTTACCTCCAAGCCATCAGCGATGGCTACGTCCTGCCCGACGATGACGAGGAGGCCGACAAGGCGGTCGTGAAGCTGATAGAAGCGGCGGAGGGCCCCGGCACGACGCTGGCCAAGCTGTTCGAAGAGGAGGTGGTCCCTCCCCTACCGTCTGCCGATGCTGGAGGCCCTGAGTCTTGACCTGGGCCCAAGAGGCCATGTAAACGGAATAGGGATTAGCTCTGTATCGAAACGCTTATGGCCGTCGAGGCCTTTTTTTAAAAGTACTCGTGTTTCTTAATCATTTTTCTTATATTTCCGAGCCTATGCCCTCTGTTGTCTCTGATCAGATTTCTTTTGCAAAAAGCCTCCTCAGAACCTAAGCCGCCCCTTGGGCGAAAGGTGGTGAGGGAGTGCCGTAGCCCGGGGGTGTAGCCCATCTCGCGACTCTACCGGCCTTCTGTCCCTGGAACAGACTTTTCAGTCCTTGGGTTTTTTACAACCGATTTGTCAGAGCGTGCTAGAGAGTTTGGCGCAGGAATTTTTTTGAAAAACGACTAGAAAATGGTGCATGGGACTTAGGGGGGAATCCCCCATCTAGCCCCCGAGGGAGGCTTGGTTCTGCAGAAGCAGAGCCGTGTCTCCCTTGTGATGTTATCGTACTGCCGAGGCCCGTGATGGGGCTAGATAGGTTTCTCGAGGAATTAAAACAACTGAAGAGCGCTTCTTAATTGTATTCCGAGAAACAATGTATACAATGCTTGGAAATTTAAGGGTAGAAGTGACATAGCTGTTCTATGTTCCAAGCGTTGTTGAGAATTTCGCCCTTCTCGCTGGCTAACTTGTAGGTCCCGAGCTTCAGCACTTGGGCGATGATGTATGGTCCTTCCCATGGCGGGGTCAGCTTGTGGTGGCCCTTGTTGCTCTGCCTTAGCCTCAACACTAGGTCGCCTACCTTCAGGTCTCGGCTTCGAATGCGTCGGGCCTGATAGCGTCGTAGGGCTTGCTGGTACTTGGCCGAATGTAGTAGCGCCACATCTCTGGCTTCCTCCAGTTGGTCGAGGGCGTCTTTGCGGGTGGTGCGGTTGCTTTGCTCGTTGTAGGCCTGTAGCCTCGGGGAACCATATTCCAAGTCAGTGGGGAGGACGGCCTCAGCTCCATAGACCAGGAAGAAAGGTGTGAACCCCATGGCTCAACTTGGAGTGTTCCTCAGGCTCCAGATGACCGATGGGAGTTCGGCGAGCCATTTCTTGCCAAACTTTTTCAACCGGTTGTAAATTCTTGGCTTAAGGCCTTGTAGGATCATGTTGTTGGTGCGTTCTACTTGGCCATTTGTCCTAGGGTGTCCTACGGCCGACCAGGCCACCCGGATGTGGTGGTCGTCATAGAATGTCAGGAATTTTTGGCCGGTGAACTGTGTTTCATTGTCGGTGATGATGGTGTTTGAAACCCCGAACCTATGGATGATGTTAGTGAAGAATAGCACCGCTTGCTGGGATTTGATTTGATTGATCGAGCGAGCCTCGATCCATTTGGAGAACTTATCGATTGCTACCAGCAGATGGGTGTAGCCCCCGGGGGCTTTCTGCAGAGGCTCGACCATGTTGAGCCCCCACACGGCAAATGGCCATGTAATGGGGATGGTTTGGAGGGCCTGGGCCAGGAGGTGCATCTACCGTGCGTAGTACTGGCATCCTTCGCAGGGGCATACTAACTTGGTGGCGTCAACAACCGCCGTCGACCAGTAGAACCCTTGGCGGAAGGCATTTCCGACGAGCGTCCGAGGCACCGCATGGTGCCCGTAGGCCCCTGCGTGCAAGTCCCCAAGTAGGGCCTGGCCTGCCTCGGTGGTGATGCATCGTTGGAGGACGCTAGTTGGACTTCGCCTGAACAACTCGCCATTGCAAAGGATGTAAGTTTTGGCTTGTCGCGCAAGCCATCGGGCTTTGGCTCTGTCCCTAGGAAGCTCTCCTCGAGCGAGCCAATCAAGGAACGGGACTCACCAGTCTGTGTCCTGGTCGGTCTGGGGAGTCTCCATGTCGACTTCCATGACCTCGAGCTCGTCCAGAGGAGTCTCAGCGGTAGAGGGGGCGTCGAGGCCTGCGGTGGGTTCGGCCCGTGGGCTCTCCTCCGCTGCCGAGGCATAGTCGATGGAAGGTTTGTGGAGGTCTCTGGCAAAGACATTTGGGGGGACCAGAGCCCGTGTCGATGCCATCTTTGCCAATTTGTCCGCGGCCTTGTTGTATTTCCGCGCAATGTGGTTGAGTTCGAGACCGTTGAACTTGTCTTCTAGGCGACGTACCAACTTGCAGTACGCCTCCATTTTGGGGTCGAGGCAGTTTGACTCCTTCATGACTTGATCGACGACGAGCTGCGAGTCGCCCTAGACATCGAGACGCTATACCCCAAGTTTGATGCAATTTGCAAGCCGTTGATGAGGGCTTCGTACTCGGCCGCGTTGTTGGAGGCGGCGAAGTGGAGCCGAACCATGTAGCGCATGTGTACTCCGAGGGGCGAGATGAAGAGCAGACCCGCGCCTGCCCCGGTCTTCATCAGGGATCCATCGAAGTACATGGTCCAGCACTCCGTCTGAATTTGAGCAGGTGGTAGTTGGGTGTCGGTCCACTCAGCCACAAAATCAGCCAAGACCTAAGACTTAATCGCTTTCCGAGGCACAAAAGTCAAGGCTTCCCCCATAAGCTCGACGGCCCACTTGGCTATCCTACCTAAGGCCTCCCAGTTATGGATTATCTCTCCCCAAGGGGAAAGACGATACCACGGACACTGGGTGGGACTCGAAGTAGTGACACAGCTTGCGCCGAGCCAAGACTATGACATAGATCAGCTTCTGGATGTGGGGGTAGCATGTTTTGGTCTCGAAGAGCACTTCACTAACGAAGTAGACAGGTCATTGGATGGGTAAAGTGTGCCCCTCTTCCTGCCTCTCCACTACCACAGACGTGCTGACCACTTGGGTCGTTGCAGCGACGTGGAGTAAGAGGGCCTCATCCCTGGTTGGCGGTACCAGGACGGGAGGACTGGTGAGTAGTGCCTTGAGCTTGGCAAGGGCTTCTTCGGCCTCGGGGGTCCAAGAAAAGCGTTCAGATTTTCTCAAGAGGCGGTACAGAGGTAAGCCCTTTTTGCCAAGGCGCGAGATGAAGCGGCTTAGGGCCGCAAGGCATCCCATGACCCTCTATACTCCCTTGAGGTCTCGGATTAGTCCCATACTGGTTACGACCGAGACCTTCTCCGGGTTGGCCTCGATGCCACGTTCTGAGACTATGAACCCTAAGAGCATGCCTCGGGGAACCCCGAACACACACTTCTCGAGGTTGAGCTTGATGCCCTTCTCTCTGAGGCATTTGAAGGCTATCTCTAGGTCATTGACGAGATCTCCGGCCATTCTAGACTTGACCATGATGTCGTCCACATAGGCCTTGACGGTTCGCCCAATGTGCTCGCCAAAGACCTGGGTCATGCACCGCTGGTATGTGGCTCCTACGTTTCTAAGGCCGAAAGGCATAGTCACATAGCAGTACATGCCGAACGGCGTGATAAAAGAAGTCACGAGCTGGTCGGACTCTTTCATCTTGACTTGATGGTAACCGGAGTACACATCAAGGAAAGACAGAGTCTCACATCCCATAGTGGAGTCAACGATTTGATTGATTCGAGGTAATGGGAAGGGGACTTTTGGACAGGCTTTATTCAAACCGGTGTAATCTACGTAGATCCTCCACTTCCCATTTTTCTTCTTGACTAACACAGGGTTAGCTAACCACTCTGGATGGGATACTTCCTTGATGAATCCTACCGCTAAGAGCTTCTACAACTCCTCGCCAATGGTCCTGCGTTTTTCCTCATCGAATCGGCGTAGGCGCTGCTTCACCGGCCTAGAGCCAGGCCGAATGTCCAAGGTGTGCTCGGCTACCTCCCTCGGTATGCCCGGCATGTCTGAGGGACTCCACACGAACATATTGGCATTCGCACGGAGAAAGTCGATGAGCACGGCTTCCTATTTGATGTCGACAGTGGCGCTGATCCTTAGTGCCCGGTCGTCGAGGCACATAGGGTCGACTGGGATGTGTTTGACGGCCTCCGTAGGCTCGAAAGTCCTGGCTCGACGCTTGGGCTCGGGCAGGTGGCTGCTGAGTCGGTCAAGGTCGACGATGAGGGTCTTGGCCTTTGCGAGAGCCTCGGCGTACTCGATGCACTCGACGTCGCAGTTGTAGGCATGTTCGTATGTGGACTCAATCGTGATGACGCCATTGGGACCCGGCATCTTGAGCTTGAGGTAGGTGTAGTTGGGGACCGCCAAGAACTTGGCGTAGCACGGCCACCCTAGGACGACATGGTAAGTTCCTTTGAACCCAACCACTTTGAAGGTAAGGACCTCCTTGCGGTAGTTGGAGGGGGTGCCAAAGCAAACAGGAAGGTCGATGCGCCCGAGGGGTCGCGTGTGCTTCCCTGGCACGATGCCGTGGAAAGGCGCGGCGTCACCCTGGAGCCACGACCGGTCGATCTCCAGGAGCTCCAGGGTGTTGGTGTAGAGGATGTTGAGGCCACTGCCTCCGTCCATCAACACCTTGGTGAGTCGGGTGTTGCCGATGATCGGGTCGACAACAAGTGGGTACTGCCTGGGATTCAGGACATGGTCGGGGTGGTCATCCCGATCAAAGGTGATTGCTTCCCGAGACCAGTCGAGGTATCGGGGAGTGGCCACCTTAACCGAGAAGACCTCTCGGTGTTCCCTCTTTCGTTGGCACACCGTAAGGCACGCCGAGGGTCCGCCAAAGATCATGAAGGTGTTGTGCACCTCGGGGAACCCTTCGTCCTTGTTGTTGTCCTAGTCACCGGCGCCCTTCTTCTTGGCATCATCGTCGGGGAGCCCGAGCTTGGCATAATAACGTCGGAGCATGGTGCAATCCTTGAGGGCGTGCCTCGCTGGGCCCTGGTGATAAGGGTAGGGCTTCTTCAGCATGTCGTCAAAGAGCCCGAGGCCCCTGGGGCCTCGGGGATTCTTACACTCCGCGGCCGCGACTAGATCAGCCTCGAGGATCTCCTGCTTCCCCTGGCGACCCTTTTTCTTTTTCCTAGGGAGGCGGGGAGCCGAGGCCTCGGTGGCCTCGTCCCTCCGCTTCCCCTTGGCATTGTTGTCGGGGAAGATGGCTCCAACTACCTCTTTGCCTGAGGCGAAGTTGGTGGCGATGTCGAGGAGCGCGGCGGCTGAGCGCGGCACATTCCGGCCTAACTCTCGGACCAAATCTCGATAGGTGGTGCCGGAGAGGAAAGCCTGGATGATTTCTGAGTCACCGACACTAGGCAACTCGATGCACTGTTTGGAGATGCGCCGGATGAAGTCTTGGAGAGACTCGTCTGGTTTCTGGCGATAGCTCTTAAGGTCCCAGGAGTTTCTAGGGCGCACGTATGTGCCCTGGAAATTCCCGACGAAGACCCTAACCAAGTCGCGCCAGTCATGGATCTGTGAGGGAGGAAGGTGTTCGAGCCAGGCTCGTGCCGAGTCTAACAAGAGCAAGGGGAGGTTGTGGATGATGAGCAGGTCATCGTTCGCGCCGCCTAGCTGACAAGCCAGGTGGTAATCGGCAAGCCAGAGCTTGGGGTTGGTCTCACCGCTATACTTCATGAGGTTGGCCGGTTGGTGAAACCGGGCTGGAAACTGAGCGCTGCGGATGGCCCTGCTATAGACTCGGGGGCCGAGCGGTTCGGGAGAGGGACTGTGGTCCTCCTCACTGTCGTAGCGGCCGCCCTGATGTGGATGGTAGCCTTGGGCGGGACCCTCACTGTCGTGGCACCATCGTCGGCTGACCACCTCGTGGTCGCCTAGCACCTCGCGTCGGTTGTCGAGGCGGTCGTGGACCGAGGGGACCCTATTGATAGTCGGTGCCCGGGCAGGCTTGGGACGAACTGAGGCCTCCCTATCCTGCCGATGCGGTGTCGAGGGGAGGTCTGAGGTGGCTCCGCGTCGCCGGGAGGCGGAACTCTCGACCTGCTGCACCACAGCGGTCTCAAGGAGATCCTGGAGCTCGCCGCGAACCCGTCGCCCCTCCGTGGTAGAGGGCTCAGGCATCGCGCGCACTAGCATTGCCGCAGCCATGACATTCTAGCTAGCACGATTGAAGATTGGGGGATGATCGCCCCCTTCGTCGTCGTTGATGCGGTGGTGGACGTCGCGAGCCCGCCGTCGGGCTCCTCCGCCGTCATCGTGGCCCTACTACTCCTGCTCAAGAGTGTTTCGGAGCCATTGCAGAAGGAGTTGATCTTGCTCGACCTTGGTCTGAAGCTCACGGAGCTGCTCCTGGTCCGGGCGTCGAAGTTGTCCAAGGGCAAGGTTCTTGTTCTGCGCTGCCGGTGGGACAATGCGTGAGGGCGTGGCATCGCCTGTTCCCTGATGAAGCAGAGTACGGTTGCCTGCCCCCTCGTCCTCATCGCTCGTGCTTGGCATCCCAAGTCCGACGTGGAAGCACTCTCGAGTGGGATCATAAGTACCTTCATCGTCAGAGTTAGAGTAGCCAAAGCAATAGTCACTCGCGGCCAGGAAGCGGCACATGGCTTTAGGGTCGTGAAGCCCGGAGAAATCCGCTCCGGCCCATGCCTCGTCCTCCTCCGAGGAGTCGGCGTGGGAGTGAGTCAAAGTCACAGTACTAAAGTCGAGGGCGAAGCGTTGGTGGTGTCCTGAGGGCTCCGCGTGAATGGAAGCGTAGGCATAAGCATAGGAGGCAGCGGCATTTCTCAACCCGAAGGGGTACGGAGATGGTGCCATCGCTAGATTCCGCTTCGCCGGAGCCAGCTCCTTAGGACATGGTGGGACAGACCTTGGTGATGGGGTGTTGCCGCACACCACCGGTGTCTTTCCCTTGTCTAGGCTTAGGCCAGACAAGTCCCCAACCAGGGACCTTGTGCCAACAGCTGGGCATAGGATACCGGTAGAGCGCGACGTGTCATCCTGGGTTCGCGTGGTATCGGCGTGGCCCCTCTCACGTTGTGCCTGGCGAGCGCAACGAGAGCGGCCGCTCGGGCGCCACCTGCGCCTGGGCTGTGGGTGCGTGACGTCGTCATCGATAGGCGGGGCTCGGGGCGTGAGGAGTACCATGTCGTACTCGTGCCCTAGAGACATGAACTCTAGGCTCCCAAACCAGACCACCGTGCCAAGACGCAGTGGTCGTACGAGGTCTGCCATCCGGAACTTGTTGGGATGACGAAGCTGACACATAGAGGCCCCTACCTGGCGCGCCAACTGTCGGTGTTTCGGACCGGTGGGCCCTCAACCAACTAGTCAATTTGTACTGCGTGTTCCCAGTCCCAGATGGTGATGCAAAGAGACATAAGGCTTATACTGGTTCGGGCAATGAGCACCCTACATCTAGTCTGAGAGGTCGATCTTGTATTCCTTGCACCGAAGTGCTTGTAGTAGGGGGCTACAAGCAGGGCAAGAGAGGGAGCTAGTCCCAGGTCTCTACGTGGAGTGGAGTGGGTTGCTTGAGATGTTGATCTCAGACAGCGGGGAAGCTCGAGCGTTCGTCTATGTGTTCATGCGTGACTTCGTTGTGTGGGTGTAGGCCTAATCGTTTTTCTCCTGATCCTAGAAACGACCCTGGTCCCTCCCTTTTATAGTTTGAAGGGGGGATAAGGGTGATATAGGTGCTAGCTACACGGCGTCGTGCGAACGAAGGTGGCATGTCTGAGCCCTGTGGCCTATTACTATGGCGGCGTGGGCAACGGAGTGGTCTCGTCCTTGAAGTACTAGGGCGACGCGCCGGTGACATCCGGTCCTGTACGTTGTGGGAGCTCCAGTGTTATCTAGAAGCGGGCGTGGTGGTCGGCGTGCTGGTCACTGTGTGCTGACTGCGCGGGAAGCCGAGGCTTGGTTGGTGCCGAGGCCGAGCCATCGTGGGAGGCTCGGCAGATGCGAATCCCGGGGTTGCCGAGACCCTGAAGTGGATTGCCAAGGCTTGGAGGGAGTAGTTGGTGGCATACACTGATTCCAAGGCTATGGCGACCAAACTTGACCCCCCATGCCGCGTTGTCTCTGGGCGGGTGTTAGGTGGCATAGTGTAGCGCAGGAGCTGATTGTGGGCACAGCACCAGAGCACAGTGGCCGGTAATCCCCACCGTGCCCTGTCCAGGACAGTATGGCGTTGACGTGACTTCCCGTCTCGTCGGCCGCTCTGCAGTGTCAAGCCGTCGTTCGGCTGATATTGCTGGAGTGGTTGGCGCATTAATGGGACGCGACGCGCTGTCGGGGAGGCTGGCCGAGGCGGAAGCGACGGATCATTGCCAAGCCGGCTTCGAGCGAGACGGAGAATCGACATCTCGTCCAAGGCTTTACGCGCGGGGCCTCGGGCGAGATGGAGAATCGGTTCCCTATCGAGGCCCCCTACGTGAGGCCTCATGCGAGGCGGAGATTTGGCAGGCCGCCGAGGCCTCTCATACGAGGCCAGGGGCGAGGCGGAGAGCCAGTGGGTTCGGACGAGGCCGAGGTTTAACAAATGGCTTATCCTTTGGCTTTGTTTTTTATGGTGTTTAAGTGATTCTTTTGGTATGCGCTCGGGGTACCCTGTTTTATGGTACCCGACACTCGGGGTACCCTATTTTATGGTACCCGACAAGTCACAATAGTAGTATGAAACATATGCTTGCAACATGCATGTATATGCAACATCTAGATCTACTTTTGCAACATCTAGATGAAAACACATGCAACATACATCTGATACAAATAAAACATTTGGAACATACACTTGAAACATACGTACATTGCCATCAACATGTCAAGCATCCCAATCTACTTTTGCAACATCCTGATTTACTTTTACAACACCGATACAAAAAACATGCAACATACCTCTAAAATATTTGAAATACCTAAAACATATGTTTGCATCATGCGCTTTCAGCATAAGATCACCTTGTTGCATGGGAATGGAGGCTTGTCAGCATGTGGAGTTCACTAGTTTAGAGCTCACCGATGGCACAGATCAACCACCCTTTGTTTCTTCGAGCCCGGCAATGGAGCTTCATGTCGTCGGCGAACCGACCAAGGACACCGTAGCCTTGGAGTGGACCGGGCAGGGGGTAGCTGCGGACTAGCTAGGGGGGCACGATGGGTGGTGTCTTGAGCGCAGCCACCCACAATTTCTTCGAGCCCGACGATGGAGCTTCGTGTTTGGTATGCAGTTGCGGTGGAACATGATTGCAGCGCTGTTGTGGAGAACCTTCTGGAGAATGGAGACAATAGGATAAAGTTAGTGGCAAGTGGACAAGAGGATATGACTGTTGGGCCATTGGGCTAGTGCTATGACCTACAAACGTGACCGTCTAGACAATTAGTCGCCCTGACAAGAGCATTTCCGCATATAATATGGCGAGACGGCTTCTCTAATCCACCCATGATCGATGACCATTATACACAGAGGGTGTTCGGATGGATGGACGAACCTGACCCGCCCGAACCCAACCTACCTATACCGCACGCCGCCATATCCTTTCCTCAACCACTCACTCCCGCAGCGCTCACGCCTCTCCCATTCTATGCCGCGCCTACGCCCAACTCACTGTAGCCCCGCCCGCACCACGCTTCGGGCCTGCTAGTGGCCCCAGGACAGATGCCGCACCTACGGCCAGCTCTTGCTGCTGTCCCACCCACCAACGCTCCCTCCCTCCCTCCCTCACCCCTCTGTGACCTCCATTGCTACCCCACGCCACTAGCAACCCCGCTCCCACTCCCTCCCACCTGAGACGAGAATGACGGTGACGGCTTCGACGAGGTAGGTTGATCATCCTCTGGATCTGAGCTCTCCTCCTCCTCCTTTGCATCTGAGCCCTCCTCCTCCTCCTCTTCCTCCTCCTCCTCCTCTAGATCTGAGGGACGTGGCGGTGGCTAGGGTTACGACGAGCTCTGGGGTCCTATTCCTTCCTTCCTCTGGCGAGCTTGAAAGTCACTACCGGACTCAGTGGCTTTGCCGAGTGCCAGGGGCACTCGGCAAAGCCCAATTTGCACTCGGCAAAGGCTTTGCCAAGTGCTGCACTCGGCAAAGGCTTTGCCAAGTGCTGCACTCGGCAAAGGACACTCGGCAAAAAATGGGCCGGCAAAGGTGTCTTTGTCGAGTGTTTTTTGTTGGTCACTCGGCAAAGCCTTTGTCGAGTGCCCGACACTCGGCAAAGTTGGAACTAAAAAAAAACCCGAAAAAATGGAAAAAAATGGAAAAAAAAATTTAATCGGTGGAGGCCCCCATCGGCCAGCGCCCGCCCATCTCCGACATTTTTCGCGTAAAATTTGCAGCAACGCGGCCGACGGGATTCGAACCCGCGACCTCCCCCTGCGCGCGAACCTCCTCTACCACTACACCACACTGTCACTTGTGTCTGGATTCTGTTTTAGTTCCCAACATATTATACTAAACCGAGTGTAAAATGCTTGTTTGAGGCCTTAAACGAATTCAAATAAAAAAGTTGTAAACTACAAAGTTTCATAACTTTTCGAGATCTACACTTTTAGTTTAGGAAGTTTTTCCATCCGATGTCGTTTACAAAATTTGAATTTCAAAATTTTGAAATTCAAACGCAGTTTTGCATGACAAGATGATTTCAAATCAAAAAATTGCCAACTACAATGTTTCATAACTTTTCGAGATCTACAGAGTTTATTTTGGTTGTTTTTCCATCCGAGGTTGTTTGAAAAGTTCGAATTTTAAAATTTTGAAATTCAAACACAGTTTTGCATGACAAGATGATTTCAAATCAAAAAGTTGCCAACTACAATGTTTCATAACTTTTCAAGATCTACAGAGTTTATTTTGGTTGTTTTTCCATCCGGGGTCGTTTAAAAAGTTCGAATTTTAAATTTTTGAAATTCAAACACAGTTTTGCATGACAAGATGATTTCAAATAAAAAAGTTGCCAATTACAAAGTTTCATAACTTTTCGAGATATACAAAGTTTATTTTGGTTGTTTAGTCATCTGTTCATCCGACATGGTCGTTCTAACATTGTTCACAAATCTTGTATATCTCTCTTGCAGTTTCATAAACTACAAGAGAGATATGTTAGATTTGTGAACAAATTTACTTTCACTTTGTCATATTAAGAAAAGACCAAAACAAACATTGTACATCTTGATGAGTTATACAACTTTGTAGTTGAAAACTTTTTCATTTGAATTAATTTACTGCTTCAAAATGTGCTTTGAAATTTTCTTTGCCGAGTGTAAAAAAACACTCGGCAAAGAGCTTCTTTGCCGAGTGTCAAAAAAACACTCGGCAAAGAAGCTTCTTTGCCGAGTGTCAAAAAAAACACTCGGCAAAGTGCTTCTTTGCCGAGTGTCAAAAAAACACTCGGCAAAGAGCTTCTTTGCCGAGTGTCAAAAAAAACACTCGGCAAAGGCGTCTTTGCCGAGTGCCCGAAAAACAACACTCGGCAAACCACTTGGCACTCGGCAAAGAGCCGGTCTCCGGTAGTGAGTGATGGGCCAGGGACTAGAGAAGCCTGCACCTCGACCCATCCCCTTGATGTTTATACGCCTTGTTGTTTTCTCCGTGTTGCAAGGGGATTGTTGGGATGTTGCAACAGATGATTTTCGAATGTTGCAAATAGGTGATTCATGTGTTGTAGAAAGAGAGTTCTATTGTTGGGATTGTATTTTTTCCCCTGATGTTGCAGCTTGTGAGTTTTAAATTTTTTCTACGTGTTGTGCCAAGCGATTTTAATTGTTGAAATTACCTTTTTTCAAATGTTGCAGCACTGAAAGGTGATTTGAGATGTTTTCCATTCGCATGTTTCATGGTTGATTTTACGATGTTGCAGTACTACTATTTGAGATGTTGGATATTGCAACACATAATTTTCGATGTTGCAGCACATAATTTTTTATGTTGCACTATATAGTTTTGCGATGTTGTAGTAATTATATTCCGATGTGGCACTACATACAGGTTGCACTTGAAGTGTTTAATGCTCTCTGGGACAGTGGTGTGGTGGGGAACAGGGTGTCACGGTGGGGAATGGGGACAGGGGCACGCTGGGGAACGAGGACAGGGGCGCGGTGCACACAATTCTCTTTGATTTTACGGGATGGGGCAGGCGGGTTTGCAAACGGTAGCGGCGTCTGGACGCATCTCGTGCGCCGAACGTTTGGGTGCTAGGAAAGCCTCTTACCTTCTACTAGTAGAGTACTATCTAAAAACTTTTGTCATTTATCCTCTGTGATCATGCGTTTGTCGGATGGTGCGGAGTGTTCCAAGTGGAAGATATCAACGTAATTAGCAGCTAGAACTCTGCTATAAATAAACTTGCAACTTTCAATTTAACTCTTAAAGCTGAGCTTGGAGCTCTTGATTAGTAAATTTAGGGCTTATTTGGGACTGCTCGGCTCTAGCTTTTTCAGCTCTGCTTCGTTAACTTCACCATGGAGCAGCTCGAGTATGGAGTTCATGGAGCAGATGTGCCTGGCTTGTAGCTCCATTCCGGCTCTAGTAATCGGATGTTTTGGTGGGTATAACCATTTATGCCCCTGACATATTTTATGCTTTATTAGTAATTATTTGCACGTTCGACTCACGCATCAATTAGTCATCAGTTCATCACTATTGTGCAGTCATCTACTCACGCATCAATCACAATAGGTAAATAAATCAATAGATTGCTAGAATACTAATCAGCAAGCAATCAAAGTGACAAGACATTCAGAGGCTAAACTGAACTGAACAAGCCATTCAGAGGCTAAACTGAACTCAACGCGTATGTTCAGAGAAGAAACTGGTCCACGCCACTGCTCCTCACCTGCACCTCCAAGCGCCTGCATTGCTCAACGAGTTCCCGCTCCTCGTCCATGGTAGCCTCGCTGCCTGAGTCCCGCGGTAGTAGTCGGCTGCGGAGGAGCGCGCCGTTGGAGAGCAACGCACTGAGGTAATCCGGTGCTCAGTGGCCAGATGGAGGATGCAGTCGCGGCTTCACGATGGAAGGGGGAAGGGCGAGAAGATTTCCTCCTCCCGCGGAGTCGCGGTGGCCGCGGGAGCTCCTCCTCCGGCGGCGGCCGGCGGCAACCGCGGTGGCCGCGGGATCTCCTCTTCCGGTGGAGTCGCGGTGGTCTGGCAGAGTCTCGGTGTCCGCAGGATCTCCTCCGTCAGCGGCGCCCTCTTCGGCAGCGGCCGGCGGCATCCGCGGGATCTCCTCTGGCGGAGTCGCAGCTCACAGGGAAGAAGAGACGACGCTTGTGTGAGTTTGTCGAAGAAACAAACCGGTAAGTTTCACTAAATGATGGCACGGTGGGTAATATTCCCTCAACTCCACGAGGAGGTTGAAAACTTGGATTCGTGGAGTACTCCTGAGGTGCTCCGAGAAAAACGTGAACTTGGTCTTAAACTCCACCTTTTTCGTGGAACAGAGTTTAAGAGCTGGAGGTGTTTGGTAGAACAAAGTTGTAGCCGAGTTATAAAACCACACTACAAGAGAGCCTGGCTTTGCCGAGTGTCGCCGGCTTTGCCGAGCGCTAAATGTTGGGCACTCGGCAAAGAGCTCTTTGCCGAGTGCCAGGAACTCGGCGAAGACCGGCACTCGGCAAAGCTCCCTTTGCTGAGTGCCTGGCACTCGGCGAAGACCGGCGCTCGGCAAAGAGCCTCTTTGCCGAGTGCCGGGCACTCAGCAAAGGATGGCCCTCGGCAAAGAGCTGACGGGGGTACTTGCCGTCACCTTTGCCGAGTGCCCCCCGTTAGGCACTCGGCAAAGCATAATTTTTTTTTGTTTTTTGCCTCCAAACTTTTTCTTCAACCCTTACACATTAAATTAAAGTACATCCTCAAATTTGGCACATTTCTCGATCTTTTTGCTATATATCCTTAATTTATTTCATTTAATTGCATTTTTCCAGGAAATGTAAGTTTGAACTGCAGGTGCATCGAATCATGGAATTCGACGAGTGGAAAAATGATATTCGCGTTACTTATTGTATTTTGAGGCCGTTTCCAGGAGCACGCCCGAAGTTTCAAACATCTCACGCATGAAACATGGCGACAAAATTGCGGGTGAAGTGTTTTTTAATTATATAAAATGCAAACAAAGTTCGAAAATCATGAAACTTGGTGATGCGTCTTTACATCACATGTGGAGGCTATGGTAAAAATTTGAGAATATTTCGTGCACGTTGTCATGTAGGATGGTTAGAAACCTAGACATCTCACGTGATCACTCGGCAAAGAACCCTTCGCCGGATGCGGCTTTGCCGTTTGCTCTTTGCCGAGTGTGGCACTCGGCAAAGCCTTTGCCAAGTGAGACACTCGGCAAAGCCTTTGCCGAGTGCAATAGGGCCTTTGCCGAGTGCCCCAGGCACTCGGCAAAGAGCGCGTCTTCAGTAGTGCCAGGAGCTGAGCAGACCAAACAGGCCCTTAATTACTCGAGCATTGCTTTGCTTCCGTCATCCATGCTCATCTGATGCATGGGTGCAATGCAACTCCTAACCTTCCTCTTATTACTTGCCTCACTACGTAGCTCGGCGGCGTCACCGCGCCATCGGGCTACCGCTCCATGCTCACCCACGTTGACTCCCATGGCGGCTTCACCAAGGCAGAGCTCATGCACCGAGTCGCGCACAGAAGCCGGCACCGAGCATCCACGATGCTTCCGCGTTATTCCAAATTGTCTACCAGCTCGGATGCCGGTCCCGCCTGGCTCCGCTCCGGCCAAGCCGAGTACCTCATGGAGCTCGCCATCGGAACACTACTAGAGAACAGACTTTAGAACGATGTCCCAATTTGGCATTAGCCTCGGCATTTTTTGCCCCCGGGACTAAAGGACCCTTTAGTCCCGGTTGGTAATACCAACCGGGACTAAAGGTCCCTGCCCAACGGTCGTCCGTGGGTCAGGGATCTTTAGTCCCGGCTAGTATTACCAACCAGGACTAAAGTTTTACCTTTAGTCCCGGTTGGTAATACCAGCCGGGACTAAAGCTTTTAGTCCCGGTTTGGGTTATGCCCCGGGAATAAAGATTAATCTTTAGTCCCGGTTTGGCCCCCTAACCGGGACTAATTATCCCGGCCTATAATCCAGCTCATTTCTTCCTCCCCGAGCCCGAGCCATTCCATTCAAACTCACTGCCTCTGTTCTTCAGCTTGCTGTTGTTCTTGCTCTCTCCCCCTCCATTGGTGTTGCTCTTCGATTTTGGAGGTAACAAACTTAATCCTCTTATGTTTTATCAGTAGCTTGTCTCATTTTGCGATGTAGATGCATGTGTAACTTTATATGTTGGACTTTATTATGATTTTATATGTCATTTTTAGCTCAAAATCACATGATGATTTGCATATATGTTTGGATAAACAAAAGTTAAATTAGTTCATCAAAATCACGCCTCGCTTGTCCTCGCTGGAGCACGCGCCATCCTCGTCCCCGGCGGCTTACGTGATCTTAGAATTAATTTTTCCATGAAATAAAAAACTTAGAAAATAGTTAGAAAATTGTAGAAAATCCGTACTAGTTGAACTTGCGGACCGTGTTCAGCTCGGCCAACATGTTCTCTACCGAGCGGTAACGGACGTCAAGGAGGAACTTTGATTCTACGAGGAAGAGCGGCAACGGTCGTGGAAGACCGTGTTCCCTTTCTCATAGAATCGGAGCTCTTCCTTGGCCAAGTACGGTGCCGTCCAATGGAGAAATGCTGGCCGAGATGATCACGTAAGCAAGGTCAACTAGTACGGATGGTTATTTATTGAAACATGTTTTTGAGCTATAATTTGATGGATATTTGATAACTTCAGACCTACAAATGTCATCTACAAATGTTACTATCCTCGGTAACCTAAACGCCCGCGAGCTCGCCGATATCGAGCAGGTCACTTAGAATTATTTTTTCCATGAAATGAAATACTTAGAAATCATGCCTTTTATTTTTTAGAATTAATTTTTCCATGAAATGAAAACTTAGAAAATAGTTAGAAAATTGTAGAAAATCCGTACTAGTTGAACTTGCGGACCGTGTTCAGCTCAGTGAGCATGTTCTCTGCCGAGCGGTAACGGACGTCAAGGAGGAGCTTTGATTCTACGAGGGAGAGCGGCAACGGTCGTGGAAGACCGTGTTGCCTTCCTCGTAGAATCGGAGCTCTTCCTTGGCCAAGTACGGTGCCGTCCGGTGGAGAAATGCTCGCCGAGATGATCACGTAAGCAAGGTCAACTAGTACAGATGGTTATTTATTGAAACATGTGAAATCCGTACTAGTTTTGTTTAAATATATCATTTTAGAAAATATGAAATTTACACTAATTTGCAAAAATAAGTATAGAAAGTAGATGACAACTGGTACCAGATCCTCGGCCTCTCGTTCGGTTGCGAAACGACTGAGGCCAGAACTCCCTCTCATTATCTGCGGCAAGTGTAAGCAGAAGATTGTGATGGAGTACCGAGTCAAGAGACAGGGACCCAACAAGGGTCGTGTTTTCTACAAGTGCTCGGATCGCGATGTGAGTTTCTTACGCATTTTATTATTATGGCTAATTGACCTGCTTTTCTTGAATATTTTTGACTAAATATTTTTTGGCTTTAATTTCAGTGGGAGGGCAATGGATGCGATGGTTGGTACTGGGAGAAAGATTATGCTACATATGTGCAGAATTTGGGTGCGCTTGAGGTAGCGGCTGCTGATGATGAGGCAGTGAGCCAGCAGGAGAAGCTTATTGATATTCAACAGAAGAATGATTTCTCTATTTTAGTTGCGTACGATCACGAAATAATTATGTTACTGAAGTGCATTGTAGTTTTAGTTTGTTTAGTGATAGTTGGGATTGCTTACGTTGTAGCCAGGCTTAGGTAATTAATCAACCGTGTGTGTGTTATCTATGTTGTGTAATAAAATACTTAATTATGTTCAAGGTTTTCATAATTTGTCGTATAATGCAGATTATGTCATGCCATTGGATGTACAATGCCGATCGCCGCTCCCAAGACTTTATTGAGGGCGTGCACTATTTCTTAGGTGTGGCCGAGGCAAATAAGCGGGATGGTTTCATGTGCTGTCCATGTGCCATATGTAAGAATTTAAAGGAATATTCAAGCTCAATGAGTCTTCATTCACATTTGCTTAAGTCAGGTTTCATGTCAAACTATATATGTTGGACTAAGCATGGAGAAAGCGAGGTCATGATGGAAGAAGGTGAAGGAGAAGATTTAGACATTGATGACATTATTGCTCAGTATGGTGCCTTTGATGATACTATAATGGGGAGAGATGAAGAAGAGGTAGCGGCAGAAGATGATCTCGGTGATGCTCTTGGCGATACCATTCGTGATGCACGACAAGAATGCGAAAGTGAAAAAGAGAAAGTTAAGTTCGAGCGCATGCTTGAGGATCATAGGAAGTTGCTATACCCGACGGCCAAAGAGGGGCAAAAAAAGTTGGGTACAACACTGGAATTGCTACAGTGGAAGGCAAAGAATGGTGTATCCAACAAGGCATTTAGGAATTTATTGAACCTCATAAATAAGATGCTTCCGAAGCCAAATGAATTGCCCACCACTATGTATGAAGCAAAAAAGATTGTCTACCCTTTGGGATTAAAAATCCAGAAGATACATGCATGTCCTAATGACTGCATCCTCTACCATGGCAATGAATACAAGAATTTGGATGAATGTCCGGTATGTAAAGCAGCGTGGTATAAGATCAGGCGCGATGATCTTGCTGACGTCGAGGGTGAACAACGTCCTAGAAAGAAAATCCCTGCCAAGGTTATGTGGTATGCTCCTATAATACCACGCTTAAAACATTTGTTCAGAAATAAAGACCATGCAAAGTTGTTGCGGTGGCATAAAGAATACCGTAAGGTAGATAATATGCTGAGACACCCAGTTGATGGGTCCCAGTGGAGCGCGATAGACAGGGAATTTCCAGAGTTTGCAAATGAGGCTAGAAACTTAAGGTTCGCCTTAAGTACAGATGGTATGAATCCTTTTGGGGAGCAGAGCACTAGTCATAGCACTTGGCCAGTTACTCTATGTATCTACAACCTTTCTCCATGGTTATGCATGAAGTGGAAGTTCATTATGATGCCGATCCTCATCCAAGGTCCGAGGCAACCTGGCAACGACATTAATGTCTATCTGAAGCCATTAATTGAAGAACTTCTAGTTTTATGGAACAAACCAGGTGTACGTGTCTGGGATGAGTACAAACAAGAACACTTTGACCTACGAGCAATGTTGTTCGTAACAATCAATGATTGGCCTACTTTAAGTAATCTTTCAGGTCAGACAAACAAAGGATATAATGCATGCACACATTGTTTTGATGACCTTGACAGTATATATTTGAAAAGATGTCGAAAGGTCGTGTACCTTAGCCATCGTCGATTCCTTCCTTTGAATCACCAAGTAAGAAAGAAAGGTAAGCATTTTAAAGGTAAGCCAGACCACCGGAAGAAGCCTCATAACCGAACCGGAGAAGATGTACTCGCAATGGTCAAGGATGTGAAAGTAGTATTTGAAAAGGGGCAAGGCAGTGAATCTGTTCCCAAAGATGCTAAGGGACACGCACCCATGTGGAAGAAGTCCATCTTTTGGGAGCTACCCTATTGGCAAGTCCTAGAGGTCCGCAACGCAATCGACGTGATGCACCTGACAAAGAATCTTTGTGTGAACCTGTTAGGATTCATGGGTGTGTACGGGAAGCCAAAGGATTCACTTGAAGCACGCCAAGACTTGTAGGGCATGAAAGAACAAGACAACCTTCATCCAGAGAAGACAGATGATGGACATCATTACTTAAGTCCTGCTAGCTACATGCTTAGCAAAGAAGAGAGGGACAGCATGTTCGAATGTCTAAGCAGCATCAAGGTCCCATCGGGATTCTCCTCCAATATAAAGGGTATAATAAATGTGCCAGAGAAGAAATTCCTAAACTTAAAGTCCCACGACTACCACGTGCTTATGACACAATTGCTTCCAGTTGCTTTAAGAGGAATTCTACCTCCACATGTACGTCTAGCCACCATGAAGCTATGTGCATTCCTCAATGCAATTTCTCAGAAGGCAATCAATCCAGTGGAACTAGCTACTCTATAGAATGATGTGGTTCAATGTCTTGTCAGCTTTGAGTTGGTGTTCCCTCCATCCTTCTTTAATATCATGACACACCTCCTAGTTCATTTGGTGAAGGAGATTAGTATTCTTGGACCTGTGTTCTTACATAACATGTTCCCCTTCGAGAGGTTTATGGGAGTCTTGAAGAAATATGTGAAAGTCCGTTCTAAGCCTAAAGGAAGCATCACCCAGGGCTATGGAACAGA
Source organism: Miscanthus floridulus (assembly GCF_019320115.1). Classification (NCBI taxonomy): domain Eukaryota; kingdom Viridiplantae; phylum Streptophyta; class Magnoliopsida; order Poales; family Poaceae; genus Miscanthus; species Miscanthus floridulus. The sequence continues at coordinate 106,986,262 of NC_089588.1, read as the reverse complement.
GGAGGTCATTGAGTTCTGTGTTGACTTTATTCCTGATCTTGCCCCGATTAGCGTTCCCAAATTGCGACACGAGGGGAGACTCAGTGGTAAAGGAACTTTAGGGAAGAAAACATTTATTGGTATGGAAGATGATTATTTCAATAAAGCACACTACACAGTTCTTCAGAACTCGTCATTGGTGCATCCGTACATCAAGATACATAAGGAGTTCTTACGATCCAAGTTTCCAGGGAAGACTGAAGCTTGGATTAGGCGTCAGCACATGGAAAGTTTCAGTGGTTGGTTGCGAAAAGAATGTCAAGGCGATGACAATATTGATGAGCAACTGTATTTGTTGGCTAGGCAACCATCATGGCATATCCTCACGTACCAAGGGTATGAGATAAATGGGAATACATTTTACACAGTTGCCCAAGATAAAAGGAGCACTAATCAAAATAGTGGTGTTCGCATAGATGGCACAGATCCAAATGGGAATATACAAACATATTATGGCCACATAGAAGATATATGGGAACTAGACTACGCACCTAATTTTAAAGTCCCTTTGTTCCGGTGCCAATGGGTGAAGCTGACCGGAGGAGGGGTAACAATCGACAAAGAGTATGGAATGACAACAGTGGACCACAACAATATTGGGTACAAAGATGAACCATTCATCCTTGCTGTCGATGTGAGTCAGATGTTCTATGTGAAAGACATGTCTACAAAAGCAAAGAAAGGAAAAGACGAAGACATCAACTCAATGATCAATGAGCCAAAGCGCCACATAGTTCTTTCTGGGAAAATAAATATAGTGGGAATTGAAGACAAGTCAGACATGTCAGAAGATTATGAAAGAAATGTCCAAATTCCACCCTTCATAGTGAAGAAAGATCCAAGCATCATGTTAAATGATGAAGACACTCCATGGTTACGACAAGATCATAACCAAGGGTCATACGTCAAGAAAAAAATCACTGTTGTGCCGCATGATACAACGATGCAAATCCTAGATTGTCTCCAATTGAAAAGTTTTGAATACCAAGTTTGTTCAGCTCATCAAGATATACAATCCTTATATAGGCCATTTTTTCATTTGAGAAAGTTTGAACAAAATGTAGTTCAAATTTCATAAGTGTGTGACATAGTTTTAGAAAGTCTATATGAGATTCAAGAATTTGTGACTAGTGTTTGATAAAACTTTCTCAAATGGAAAAATGAGCTATGTAACAATTGTAGATCTTGCTGAGATGATCAAACTTGGTATTCAGAGATTTTTCATCTGAGGTCATTTAGTGTCTCATTTGAGCAAGTTTGACCAAGTCAAATTTGGTCAAATGAAAAAACAACACTTTGACTCTAGTATTCTGAACTCTAAATGACTTCAAATTGAAAAGTTTTGAGTACCAAGTTTGTTAAAATCATCAAGATCTACAATTGTTGTTTTGGTCAACTTTCCATTTGAGATAGTCTGGATGGTTCAAATTTGTGATTTGTAAATTTCGACGCCTACAAACTAGTTTTCGGAACCCTAGATTGTCTCCAATTGAAAAGTTTTGAATACCAAGTTTGTTCAGCTCATCAAGATATACAATCCTTATATAGGCCATTTTTTCATTTGAGAAAGTTTGAACAAAATGTAGTTCAAATTTCACAAATGTGTGACATAGTTTTTGAAAGTCTATATGAGATTTAAGAATTTGTGACTAGTGTTTGATAAAACTTTCTCAAATAGAAAAATAAGCTATGTAACAATTGTAGATCTTGCTGAGATGATCAAACTTGGTATTCAGAGATTTTTCATCTGAGGTCATTTAGTGTCTCATTTGAGCAAGTTTGACCAAGTCAAATTTGGTCAAATGAAAAAACAACACTTTGACTCTAGTATTCTGAACTCTAAATGACTTCAAATTGAAAAGTTTTGAGTACCAAGTTTGTTAAAATCATCAAGATCTATAATTGTTGTTTTGGTCAACTTTCCATTTGAGATAGTTTGGACGGTTCAAATTTGTGATTTTTAAATTTCGATACCTACAAACTAGTTTTCGGAACCCTAGATTGTCTCCAATTGAAAAGTTTTGAATACCAAGTTTGTTCAGCTCATCAAGATATACAATCCTTATATAGGCCATTTTTTCATTTGAGAAAGTTTGAACAAAATGTAGTTCAAATTTCATAAGTGTGTGACATAGTTTTAGAAAGTCTATATGAGATTCAAGAATTTGTGACTAGTGTTTGATAAAACTTTCTCAAATAGAAAAATAAGCTATGTAACAATTGTAGATCTTGCTGAGATGATCAAACTTGGTATTCAGAGATTTTTCATCTGAGGTCATTTAGTGTCTCATTTGAGCAAGTTTGACCTAGTCAAATTTGGTCAAATAAAAAAACAACACTTTGACTCTAGTATTCTGAACTCTAAATGACTTCAAATTGAAAAGTTTTGAGTACCAAGTTTGTTAAAATCATCAAGATCTACAATTGTTGTTTTGGTCAACTTTCCATTTGAGATAGTTTGGACGGTTCAAATTTGTGATTTTTAAATTTCGACACCTACAAACTAGTTTTCGGAACCCTAGATTGTCTCCAATTGAAAAGTTTTGAATACCAAGTTTGTTCAGCTCATCAAGATATACAATCCTTATATAGGCCATTTTTTCATTTGAGAAAGTTTGAACAAAATGTAGTTCAAATTTCATAAGTGTGTGACATAGTTTTAGAAAGTCTATATGAGATTCAAGAATTTGTGACTAGTGTTTAATAAAACTTTCTCAAATGGAAAAATGAGCTATGTAACAATTGTAGATCTTGCTGAGATGATCAAACTTGGTATTCAGAGATTTTTCATCTGAGGTCATTTAGTGTCTCATTTGAGCAGCTCATCAAGATCTACAATCCTTAATAAAAAAACAACACTTTGGCGGGCTGCAAAAATTTCAGGCCTTCAGTCCCGGCCCAGGCCAGGAACTGGGACTAAAGGGTGGGTGGAATTGCCCGCCCAAAAATACCTTTAGTCTCGACTGGTAACACCAACCGGGACTAAAGATCCTTTAGTCCCGGCTGGTAAGCCGAGCCGGGACTAAAGGGTTGGACCTTTAGTTCCGGTTCAGCTTACCAGCCAGGACTAAAGGATGTTTAGTCCCGGTTGGTGTTACCAGCCGGGACTAAAGGGTCCTGGCCTATATATATCGAACGGTTCATCTTCTACTTTTCGATCTACAACGTCGATCTCGTCGTCTCCGCCGCGCCCGCGCCGCCGTCGTCGTCTACCTCCGCCCGGTCTCGATCTCCACGTCTTTGCCGCGCCCGCGCCGTCGTCGTCGTCGAGCCCCGCCCGCGCCGCCGTACGTCATCCTCACGTGGCTCTGCTCGGCCCCGTGGCCGGCCAGCACGCCCGGCCGCCATGGCAGCGGCCTATTGCTAGCAGCGCCCTCGGCCAAATTTTTTTAGACACTTTTTTAGATAGTTTTTAGATAGTTTTTTTAGGTAGTGTTTGATATATATGTTAGATTAAAATGTATTAAAATTTAATTAGTAATTTATTCTTAGTTTTTTAGATAGTTTTTGATATATGTTAATTAGATTAAATGTATTAAAATTTAATTAGTACTTTATTTAGATAGTTTTTTTAGATAGTTTTTTATTATAGTTTTTGATATATTTAGTAATTATTATTCTATCTCTCTCTCTATATGTGTTAGATTTAATTTTGATTTAGTAATTCTATCTATGTATATATGTTAGGTTTAATTAGATTTAGTAATTAATTCTATCTAGAGATTCTATATGTATACATATATATGTACTTAATTATTTCTATGTGTATATATACATGTACTTAATTATTTCCATGTGTTGAGAGAGAGAGAAAATTGTATCTAGAGAGACATTCTATGTGTTATCACATGCATATCTAGAGATATATACATATGCACTTATTCTATGTGTTGAGAGAGAGAAAATTGTATCTAGAGAGACATTCTATATGTGTTATCACATGTACTTATGTTATGTGCCATAGTAATTCTATCTATGTGTTATCTTGAAGATACAAATGGCTGCTCCGGATGATAATTTGAATGATGACATAATGGCGAATATTATCAACGCCGGCACCAATGTGGATGTAGATGACACGAGTCAGTACTTTGCTGATTATGAGGATATCCTGAATATGCCGGTGGTTGAAGATCAACAAATTGTCGCGCAAGAAAATACTGGCGAGGTATATTCGATTATCTATCATCTCTTATAGATGCATGCGTACAAAAAATCAGTCCGAACAGTGTTTCGGCTTATTTTTTCAGCGAAGCGAACGAACCACTTGGGTTTATATAAGAACTACCAAATGGGCTTGTCTCCGAGAACCAAAGCCTAAAATAGAAGACAGAGACAGGAGTGATCTTTATTAGTCTGTACGACAGAGAGCTAGCAGTGCTTATATGACGAGGGCTTTGCAACTGATATCTGCGGTCATTTTCCTCACTTTGGTGGTCCTGTCTTGCACCACTGATGCTGGTATGTGTGTATAGTTTAAGCTTGAGTTCGCAAAATTTTAATCTTTTACTGATAATTGAACTAATGTGTAGATGCGAAGACATGTACCCTAGAAATTCCACGTTGTGACAAAGATGAATGCCACCGTAAATGCCAAAGCTTACACCTTCCACATGTCCAATCCATCTGTAAGACTGATCGCGATCCTCAGGAGTGCTGCTGCTGGACAAGAGTCAGTCCCCAGTTCGTCAGAACCTCGCCAAGCCAGTAGTCGGTCGATGAAGGCTCCCTCTTGCATGCTAGATGATGATTAATAAAATATAGTTTCATGGTTTTGATAATGATCTCATGGTTGCGTCTATTTGTTCTTACAAAAAAAAAACCTGTGGCTCACTTTACTACAAATCACTTTTACTAAAGCTCATATGACTTCTTTGTCGAGGTTAAAAATGGTTCAGCCTGCCCACTTTCCTACATTACCTACAAAGCTCTAACGATGAACCTGGCAGTATCTATCTTCCTAGCGGTGTTGAACAGATATAGTAGCATGCTACTCATATCAGTTTTGCTGCTAGTTCACGCTAAACCAACCCATCATGTATTTTGGCTCGAGATGTTGTTGTCGTGATGGGTAACTACGATAATCATGCATTCAATCGAACGGAGTTGGCAGGAAACAGAGGATGCAGGCACACCTTGCTAGCATATATATAGAATTAGAAGCGACTCATATAAAAGGTAGCTTGTTGATCCTCAGGACTTTTGCAGCTATAAGACTCGCCAAACAAATGATGTAACTAGACAACCAGAATTTTGGACTTTTCTTTTTATTTTATCTAATTAATCTCGTATTTGTAGATTTAGAATTTAATACGGATACTCTATTTATTCTGATTGTTAGATCACAAAAATTCAATGATCCATATTTTGTCTTTTTCCTATATACTCTTTTAATTCTTGACCACTAGATCATCGTAAGGCCCAATGGCGCAAATTATTTTTCTAGTTAATATCGATCATCGTGAAACCTACAACCCTAAACCCTAAGTCTAAACCCTAAACCCTAAACCCTAAACCATAAGTACTAAACCCTAACCACTAAACCCTAAAAACCCTAAACCCAAAACCCTAAAAACTAAAACCTAAAGCCTAAAGCCTAAACCATAAAACCCTAACCCTAAACGCCAAACTCCGAACCATATAACCCTAAAAACCTAAACCCTAAACACTGAAACCATAAACACTAAACACTAAAACGTAAACAATAAAATGTAAACACTAAACCCTAACCCCTAAACCCTAAAAACCCTAAACTCTAAACACTTAAACCTAAACCTATACCCTAAAGCCTAAAACCCTAAACCCTAAACCCTAACCCCAAACGCCAAACTCCAAAGCTCAAAACCCTAAAACCCTAAACTCTAAACCCCAAACACTAAAACCATAAACCCTAAAATCCTAAACCCTAATACCTAAATCCTAAAACCCTAAACCGTAAACCGTAAACCTTAAACCCTATAACCATAAATCATAAACCTTAATACCCTAACCTCTAGACCATACACCAAATGCTAAACCCTGACCCGAACCCTAAATCCCTAAGCCTAAACCCTACGGAAACTGGAGCTGAGTACATAAAAATCAGATACATTGACTATAAGAAATCACATAGATCCTTAAAACAAAAAGACTCCATACTATAAACTTGTAGATCTCATTAAGATATACAAATTTGATATAAAAAGTATCTTTATTTGACACCGTACAGAAAATATATATAATTTTTCTAAAGCGATAAGAGTTTGTACGCGATTAATATACTGCTAAAACTTAATATTATTTTCTTTACCATCTTAACGACCTTAAATGAAAAAACTCAAACATGTAAATTTGTAAATTTCATCAAGAACTACAACTTTGATATAAATAGTATCTTCATTTGACACTATACAAGAAAGATGATTTTTCTAAGACACAAACGCTAGTGCGCGATTAATATATTGCTGTAAAATTTAATTATATTTTGAGCATCTTAACAATCTCAAATGAAAAAGCTCAAAATTAGAGAGTTGTAGATCTCATCGAGAACTACAATTTTCATATAATGATTTTTATCATCCCGTATTGTATGAAAAATATATTTTTTTTTCTAATCAGCTGCGATGTCCGAAATAATAGAGCTTTGTGAACAGTTTACGCAATAAATGCCTTGACAGTAGCGCTGTGCCATGCTTCGCAAAGTACTGCACGCTGCAGCCTTTTCTTGCTGCTGGGCTACTGTAGCACTTTCGTTTTTATTTGGCAAATAATATTCAAACATAGACTAATTAGGCTTAAAACGTTTGTCTCGTAATTTTCCACCAAACTGTGCAATTAGTTTTTTTTTCGTCTACATTTAATGCTCCATGCACGGGCCGTAAACATTCGATGTGATGGATACTGTAGCACTTTTTTGGATTTTGGGTTGCAACTAAACATGGGCTAAGGCCTTGTTTAGATTGCAAATTTTTGTAATCTGGACACTGTAGCACGTTTCGTTTGTATTTGACAAACTTTGTCTAATCATAGACTAGGCTCAAAAGATTCGTCTCGTGATTTACAACCAAACTGTGTAATTAGTAACTTTTTTTACCTATATTTAATACTCCATGCATGCGTTCAAAAATTAATGTGATGGAGAGAGTAAAAAACTTGGAACTTTGAGGCCATCTAAACAAGGCCTAAAGCTGTCTTGGCTATCACAGAGTTCATTATTCGTTAAGCTAGAGTCACCTGTTAACCGTGATAGCTCACACGAATCTCAAAACACATCAAACGCTAGTCCAGAGGGAGGATACATCAGCCCTGGACACGATCTCGGGCACTAGGTACTCGTGCGTGCCCACTGTTGGCCTCGTGAACAGAGTCTCCGCTATGATGAGTGGCTAACCTAAGAAAAGAAGAAATCAAACTGGAACGCTTGAATCAAGAACACAAAGCGAGCACAGACATGGCAACCCACGATGCGGGCGCGGGCGCCATCCCCGGCCGCTGGCACGTGGGGGCCATGGGGGCGCGCACTGCCGCCTCCACCGGCCGGTGTGCCCTGTACCGCGGCGGCCGGTGGAGGCGCGGACAGAGGGGGAAGGTGGCGCGGCGGGGACGATGGGGTCCAGTGGCCGGTGGCATGGGGCTTCGGCGGCGCCGCCGCACTCTTGCCACAAAGCACGAACAATTGGATCGGGGGAGGAGTAGCGAGCCTTGCTGGCGACGAGTGAAACGACGCGGCGTGAATACGGAGTCACGACGATTTCCAGCGGTTCGCCAATACCTCCTCTATCTCCATAAAATTGTCATATTGAGGACAGCTATATACTTTTTTCTTGCTTCAGCAGTTCCCCAATACGTCTCCTTTTTTTGGTGGCCACCAATATTTCCCTCATCTTGCCTCAATGAAAGGGGGAGATACAAGTCCCCCGATACCGTGAGACCATCCCAACTACCACTTTTCAGCCATATTTTCTCTTACACTCCTGTGGGACCCACCTTTCATATAGGTATTGAGCGAGATATATTAGTGTACTGCTGCAGCATCTCCCCCAATAAATCTAGAAAGTGATATTGGGCTACCCCAATACCATCTTATTGGGGGAGTTATATTGGGGGACTGCCAGAGATGCTCTTACTTCCCATCTGATCAGGGCTGGGCTCGGGCTGGTCTTGGACGGGCTGGAGATGCAAAAGAATATAAAATAATTAATTTCTTTAATTGTCAGCTTTGAGATTCATACCATTTTTTAAAAAGGGAGTACTGTAGCAGTTGCCACAAATTAAATGAGGCCATTAATGATGAAGAAACATGAGTGATACCTTGTGTTTATATATGAACTACCAAACTGGCTTGTCTCCGAGAACCAAATGCCCTGTTCGCTTGGTTGATAAGTCATGGCTAAAAATACTGTTGACTGATTTGTTGTGAGAGAAAAAATATTGTTCATTGGCTGAAAAAGTAGGGCTTATAATCCAAGTGAACAGGGCACAAAGACTAAAATAGAAGACAGAGACAAAGACAGGAGTAGTCTTTGACCCTGTTCGCTTGTTGGTTTCAGCCAGCCCAAACCAGCCAGCCAACAGTATTTTCTTCTCACAACAAATCAGCACCAGCCAGCCCAAACTAGCTCAGAAACCAACCAGCGAACAGGTCGTTTATTAGTCTGTACGACAGAGAGCTAGCAGTGATGATATGACGAGGGCTTTGCAACTGATATCTGCGGTCATTTACCTCACTTTGGTGGTCCTGTCTTGCACCACAGATGCTGGTATGTGTGTATAGTTTAAGTTTGGGTTCGCAAATTTTTTATCATTTACTGATAATTGAACTAATGTGCAGATGCGAAGACATGTACCCTAGAAATTCCACGTTGTGACAAAGAAGAATGCCACCGTAAATGCCAAAGCACTAGTGGAGAAACGGGTTGTACTCTCGGTTCTCAACCGCCTTCAGTCCTGGTTTTGGAACTGGGAGTATGAAATCGGGACTAAAGGTCCTTTAGTCCTGGTTTCGCGCCCGGGACTAAAGGTGCACCCACTAGTAGAGAACAGACCTATGATCCTCGGTCAAAATGGGCTCTAGTCCCGGCATTTTTTGGGCCCAGGACTAGAGATACCTTTAGTCCCGGTTGGTGGCTCCAACCGGGACTAAAGGTCCTTCCCAACGGCTACTGCGCCAGACAGAGGTGGCAGGGACCTTTAGTCCCGGTTGGAGCCACCAACTGGGACTAAAGGTAGACTTTTACTTCCGATTGGTGGCTCCAACCGAGACTAAAGGTCTCTGCCACCTCTGTCTGGCGCAGTAGCCGTTGGGAGGGACCTTTAGTCCCGGTTGGAGCCACCAACCGGGACTAAAGGTGCCCCCTTTATATCCCGGCCGTCTCCTTCTTACTCCCCGAGCACGAGCTCAGCACATTTTGAAGCTCACTACACTAGTGTTCTTGCTTCCTCCCTCCATTGTTCCTCCATCCATTCTTCGATTCCTCCGTCGATTTCTTCGATTCTTCAGTTGTAAAGGTTACCAATCTTATACTCTCATTTTTCACCATTGTCTTATCTCATTTTGTTCACTATATATATATGGTTCTTTATTGTGGTTTTTTCATTTGTAAGCAATTTGAGCTCAAAATCACTTCAAGCTTGCATATTTACATGAAGGAAGGTTAAAGTAGCTATTAAAAATTAGTATTCACCGTTCATTTGTAGCATGCATAGCACACTTCATTGTTTAGAGATATAGAGAATTTTAGAGTTTTTTAATTTTATTTGTTTATAAAATGAGAAATTTATAGTGTATTAAAAATGAGTATAGGGACTAGTGCCTCCGACTGATATGACAGATGCAATGCAAGGCCGTGCAATAGGAAGCAAATCCGTTCTCTTTTGACGATACGCCCGAATAGCCGGGCCTAATAGATTTGGTGGTTGAACGGGTCCGTCGGCCGTCGCCGTGCGACTGTACGACAAAGAACGGCATCGATCGACCATACTATTTTATTGTTCGGAGTCCGGTCCGGGGTGCAATGCAACGCAATGACAATTGACAATGTGTTGCTAGGTCAAAATATGGTCATTTCTATGGACTCCGCGACTAAACTTTTTATTTTAACTTTTTATGAAATGAAAAACTTAGAAAATAGTTAGAAAATTATAGAAAATCCATACTAGTTGAACTTGCGGACCGTGTTCAGCTCGACGAGCATGTTCTCTGCCGAGCGGTAATGGACATCAAGGAGGAGCTTTGATTCTACGAGGGAGAGCGGCAACGGTCGTGGAAGACCGTGTTCCCTTCCTCGTAGAATCGGAGCTCTTCCTTGACCAAGTACGGTGCCGTCCGGTGGAGAAATGCTCGCCGAGATGATCACATAAGCAAGGTCAACTAGTACGGATGGTTATTTATTAAAACATGTTTTTGAGCTATAAACCCTGCTGGCCGTCTTCTTCCTCCCCGAGCCCGCCCGAGAGCTTAAGTTCAAATTTAAGCAGTGTTCTTGCTCTTTCTCCATCCATTCTTCGATTCCTCCATCGATTTCTTCGATTCCTCCGTCGATTCTTCGGTTCTAAAGGTTACCAACTTCATACTCTCATGTTTCATCATTGTCTTATCCCATTTTGTTCACTATATATATATGGTTCTTTATTGTGGTTTTTTTCATTTGTAAGCAATTTGAGCTCAAAATCACTTCAAGCTTGCATATTTACATGAAGGAAGGTTAAAGTAGCTAGTTGAACTAGCGGACCATGTTCATTTCGGCGAGCATGTTCTCTGCTGAGACCACTTATTGATGAACTTCTCATTTTTTGGAATAAAGAAGGTGTACGTGTGTGGGATGAGTACAAACAGGAACACTTTGATCTGCGAGCATTGTTGTTCGTAATAATTAATGATTGGCCTGCTCTAAGTAATCTTTCAGGACAGTCAAACAAGAGATATAGTGCATGCACACACTGCTTCGGTTATATTAGAGGTGTATTCTTGAAAAAATGTCGAAAGGTCGTGTACCTTGGCCATCGTCGATTTCTTCCTGCAAATCACCCCGTAATAAAGAAAGACAAGCATTTTAAAGGGAAGGCAGACCACCTGACCAAGCCTCGCAACCGAACCAGTGAGGATGTACTCGATATGGTCAATGATGTGAAAGTCGTCTTTGGAAAAGGACATGGCAGCCAACCTGTTCCGAACGACGCTAACGGTCACGCACCCATGTGGAAGAAGAAGTCCATATTTTGGGAGCTACCCTATTGGTAAGTCCTAGAGGTCCGTAGCTCGATCGACGTGATGCACCTGACAAAGAATCTTTGTGTGAACCTGCTAGGCTTCATGGGTGTCTATGGAAAGCCTAAGGACACATTTGAAGCATGACAGGACCTGCGTTGTTTGAGAGAAAGAGACAACCTACATCCAGAGAAGACAGATGATGGACGCTATTACCTACGTCCTGCCAGCTACACTCTAAGCAAAGAGGAGAAGGAACTCATGTTTGAATGCTTAAACAACATCAAGGTACCATCTGGATTCTCCTCGAATATAAAGGGTATTATAAATGTGCCAGAGAAGAAATTCTATAACTTAAAGTCCCATGACTGTCATGTTCTCATGACGCAATTACTTCCAGTTGCATTAAGAGGAATTCTACCTCCAAATGTACGTCTAGCCACCGTGAAGCTATGTGCATTCCTCAATGCAATTTCTCAGAAGGCAATTGATCCAACTGATCTAGCTAAACTACAGAATGATGTGGTTCAATGTCTCGTCAGCTTTGAGTTGGTGTTCCCTCCTTCCTTCTTTGATATCATGACACACCTCCTAGTTCACCTAGTCAAGGAGATTTTCATTCTCGGTCCTGTGTTCCTACACAACATGTTCCCCTTAGAGAGATTCATGGGAGTCCTGAAGAAATATGTTCACAACCGTGCTCGCCCAGAAGGAAGCATCGCCAAGGGCTATGGAACAAAAGAGGTCATTGAGTTCTATGTTGACTTTATTCCCGACCTTGACTCGATTGGTGTTCCTGAATCGAGACATGAGGGGAGACTAAGCGGAAAGGGGACACTAGGGAGGAAAACATATATTGGTATGGAGGATGATTATTTCAATAAAGCGCACTATACAGTTCTATAGAACTCCTCTTTGGTAGATCCGTATATTGAGACACACAAGGATCTCTTACGATCCGAGTTTCCAAGGAAGACTGAAGCTTGGATTACGCGTAAGCACATGGAAACTTTCGGCGGTTGGTTGCAAAAAAATGTCAAGGTGATGAGAGCATCCATGAGCAACTGTATTTATTGGCTATGCAACCATCATGGCATATCATCACATACAAAGGGTACGAGATAAATGGGAACATATTCTACACAGTAGCCCAAGATAAAAGGAGTACCAACCAAAACAGTGGTGTCCGCATAGATGCCACAGACCCAAATGGGAATAAGCAGACATATTATGGCCGCATAGATAAAATATGGGAACTAGAATATGCACCTACTTTGAAGATCCCATTGTTCAAGTGCCAATGGGTCAAGGTGACCGGAGGCGGGGTAATAGTAGACAACGAGTATGGAATGACAACTGTAGACCTTAGTAATACTAGGTACAAAGACGAATCATTCGTCCTTGCCAAGGATGTGAATCAGGTGTTCTATGTCAATGATATGTCTACCAAACCAAAAAGAGGGAAAACGATAATGACTCAACCAAAGAGCCAAAGCGTCACATAGTTCTTTTAGGGAAAAGAGTCATCGTGGGAATTGAGGACAAGTCAGACATGTTAGAAGATTATGAAAAGGATGACCGAATTCCGCCCTTCAAAGTGAACAAAGACCCTAGCATCTTGGTAAATGATGAGGACACTCCATGGTTACGATGCGATCATAACCAAGGGACATACATAAAGAAGAAGTTCACTGCTGTGCCCACTTGATGATATAGTGATTTAATGTAGTGTGTGTTTGAGATATTATGTAATAATTGTGAATTCAGATGTTTATTATGTCGTGTTTCAAATTAAATCAATGTTTGATTTGGTGGGATTTCTCTCTCGAAAAGTTAAATTAGGATATTGAGTGATGAAAAATTAAAATATTAACGTTAAAATGATGTGAAAACAAATTTCCTATCCAAAACCAATAGTTTTAATAATTTTAATTAAACACTACATTTTTGCATTAACAAAATAATAAATATTAGTTACATTATGTTTTATAATTATAACAAAAAATAAAAAAGTTAGGTTATAGATTTTTCCTATGTGCAATAAAGAAAAAGAAAATCCATATTTTTAACAAAATAATTTTATGCCTTTTATTTAATTTACTATGTATTTAACAAGACTATTGCATTTCTATTCAAAAAATTTGCTCAAAACAGGCGGGAAACGAAACTGCAGCCCACCTTTACTCTCGGGTGGGAAGCCCACCCGGGAGTAAAGGTGGGCTGCAGTTTTGTGGCCCGCCAAAAAAAAACCTTTGCTCCCGGTGCGTGTTACCAACCAGGAGTAAAGGTGTACCTTTACCTTTACTCCCGGTTGGTAACACGCACCGGGAGTAAAGGACCTTTACTCCCGGCTGGTGGCTGGCACCGGGAGTAAATCTCCCTGGTATATAACCGCTAGTGCCTGGCGCAGATCGATCCCCTCCTCTTCTTCCTCGTCGAACACCGCCGCCCTTTCTCTCTTCTTCCTCGCGCTGCCGCCGCCTCGCCTTGTGCGGCCCTCCACCGCGCGCGCCCGTGCGGCCCTCCACCGCTGACAACCTTGCGCCGACGACCTCGTGCGGCCCTCCACGACTACGCGCGCCCGTGCAGCCCTCCATCGCACCCGCCCGAGGTGAGTTCTCTCGGCTTTTGTCGTGCACGGTGAAATGACGTCAGTGAGGGCCCGTGCATGGTTGGGATCTTTTGCTGCTTGTCGTCCGTAGCGGAGGAGCCATCAGCTGCTGCCGTCGTCTTGGCTCCTTCTCCACATGGGGCAACGACATCAGGGAGGAGACAGCGGATCGGAGCACCGGCTGGCCAGAATGGGAGCTAGACACTATCTGAAACTTAGTTATCTGAAAGTTGCTATCTGAAACTTAGTTATCTGAAACTTAGCTAGCTGAAACTTGCAATCTGAAACTTATTTATCTTTTACTTGCTATCTGAAACTTAGTTGTGACTGATGAAATTCTAGTGTGAAATCAAGCTCACGTATCTAGTGTGAAAGCCGACATTCAGTTATCTTAAAATTGCCGATGATAACCTGCCCGCATTCAGTTTCTGGTACTGCATTTTTTTTATTTTGCGACATGTATCTACTACTACATCATTGCAAATATTTAAACCCGACATGTCTAGCGTGAAAACAAACTCATACGTGAAGGTGAATGAAACTTAGTCGTGACTGATATGGTGTAAAAGCCTAACATGAATATTGAATTAATTAATATATTTAATTTTACATGAATATTTGTCGGCATAAGATATATTGTAGTTAATAAAGTGACTATGTTTAGTTTAAGATATATGATGAATGACTACATGGTTCACATGGTACATAGGATCACAACATCACGCACCGACACCACCCCGGCCCGCCTCACCTCGTCGTCATCAGCACACCGGCCCGCCTCACGTCGTCGTCGTCAGCACACCAGCCACTGCGCCGACACGTATATATACATCATTTGTATTCATATGCATGTATATATACGTCGCGGAGCACCGCCGCCCTCGTTTGCCCATGCGTTTCTATGTATACGGCGGAGCACCGCCGCCCTTGTTCACCCATGTGTACAAACATATATACGGCGGAGTGGAGCACTGCCACTCTCGTCACACCACCCTCTCTCGCGGCCTAGTCGATCAACATTCGTATTATCGTTATCGTTAACGCTAAACAATCACACTAGGGCGAATTGTGTCGGTGACTAGGGCGAACTGCGTTGTTGATGTCACCGACGTGGTTTGCCCTAGTCACCGACGCAATTCACCCTCGACCGTTTATGTATAGCCCTAATTCACCCTAGTACCAATGCAGTTCGCCCTAGTGTGACGAATTGCGTCCGTGACCGAGGGGCAAGATTTAATAATGCATATTGTTCGTAGATTTTACGCATGTAAGCAAAGATTTGACGTACTATATATTGGTTTTGTTTTTTGAAGCTAGATGGCCGACCCGAGAAACATGGATGAGGAGGAGTTGACGATGAATTTGATCAACACTGGCACTCAAGTTGCCGGCGATGATGGTGCTAAAAATAACATGCAAGTGGATGCAGATGACGGGAGTCAGTACTTAGCTCTTGAACAAAATGAGCAACAACATATTGGCCAAGTATATATTTTTTATTATTAGCTATATATATTATCATATGTCTTATGATTGCTCATGACATTAAAAATAATGTTTATGTTTTGTAGCCCTCTGGATCGACATCAACAACTACAACGAAGAGTAAAAATGTTCGAGGTCCCAAAAAGCCATTGGAGGGCCGCTTCATCATCTCGGAGTTCAATGTGGATACAGGCGAACCGGGGGGGGGGGGGGGGCAAATAAAATGAAATTCGTGCACCGCTGTGGTGACCTTGTACGGGACCAGCTCCCGATCAGTACCCGCGAATGGAAGAAGAAGACCAATGCTCCTCATATCAGTTTTGTCTCCGATCGTGACAAGACATTAATTTGGAAAGATGTCTTGGTACATTTCACGCTCCAAACAGATGGTTATGATGATATAATAGATGGTGATGAATTGAAGGAGCGAGTTAGGGATTGGACAATGAAGAAGATGGCCACCCAGTTTCAGACTTGGAAGAAACACCTATACATGACGTATGTCAAGAAGAACATAGCACCAGATTTTGCTGTCCCAGGCCCGATCTCAAAGCAGAGGCCCTATTGGGATGAGTTTGTACAGTACAAGACTTCGGAAGAGGGTGTGAGTCGGGTGATAAAGAACCAATGTAATGCCCAATAGAAGACATACCACCATAACTTGGGATCAGGTGGCTACCCAACTGCCATTAAGAAGTGGAACAAAATGGAAGCAAACCTTCTTGCCAAGGGTATCACACCAGAATCACTCGAGTGGGGAGAGCGTGCAAAGAATTGGGTTTTCACTCATGGGGGAACACTGGACCAGGAGACAGGGAAGTGTGTTTATGGTGCAAGACTGCAAGAAGCAGCAGAAAGATTGTTTTATGCTCAGAGAGCTACTGCTAGTGGTGCGTTCAGGCCCAACAGAGAGAAGGATGAACTGACATACGCCATCGGGACTATTGAACACGGTGGCCGAACTAGAGGCAAAGGAAGTGTCTCATGGGAGCATGGATTCCCTCAGGATAGACCTTCCTACAGAAGCCACCAGAGAAAGAAGGAAGAAGAGGCACAGCGGCTCCAGAGGTTGGAGGAAGCGATGCGTGAAGCACAGGCGCGGGAAAAAAACCTTGAAGCGAGAATGCAGGAGGAAATCAGAAGGTAAGTGCAAATAGCAATGAGTGCAAGCAAGCAGGCATTCGAGTCAGGAATCAACATTAGCCAATCTGTTCAGTTGAAAAGCAGCTGTGCTTCTACGGAGATACCAAATCAAGGGACATAGGACTGCGCTTCCCTGTGGATGATGTCACCGAACCTTGTACATCGTGTGAGCTACACATTCCGAAGGGGAATTCCACAATCAAGGTGGCTATCGGTCTTGTTAATCCTATCGACCGAACTAAGACACCAAGGATTCATGGGAATATAATCCAAGAAGGATATGCTACCATCTCGGTAGATAAAGCTGAAAAAGGTTTTAGTGATTTGCCTCTTGACATTCCTGGAGGTGATGGCGAGAAGACTCTCGGAGAAGCAGCGAAGACATTCATTCTATGGCGCAAGCACTACATCATCATTCCTGGGATGTCGCCTCCACCTCCTCCTGAAATACCACACCATAGGTGCGGATGAAAACACTACATCATTAATTTATATTGGCTTAATTAATTAACAATCTGCTCATAATAATATGTTATTCCTTTTTTTGTAGCAGATCCTCCCCCAACCTAAATCCAATTGTTCAATCGCCAGATCATCATAGTGCTCTGTACGATGACAATGTGTTGGAAGGTGAAGCTGCATCCACACCATCTCCAAGGAGGTCTCCAACGCCGCAGCCGCCACCTCCAAGGAGGTCTCCAATGCCGCCGCCACCACCTCCAAGGAGGTCTCCAATGCCTCCCCCGCCCCCGCTTACCAAGAAGCCAAGTACTAGCAAGTGGCCAGCCCCGCAAACGAAGAACCAGCCCCCGCCGGCAAAGAAAGCCACCGTGAAACCAAGGGCTATTCCCAAAATAATATCTGAAGAGAAGGAAGAAGTAACTGATGCATATAAAAAAGATATGTCCAGATTCTATGACAAACTTAAAAAGGATCAAGAAGGAAGGAGAAACCTGGAGAAACCATACTTCTTCGTAGCTCCAGATATTCTAAGAAAAAAGGTGGCTTCTTACCAGCAACAACAGCGGGAATCTCGTAAGCCATCCAAATCAACATTAACGGACTATGACCACACTCTCACCAAGTCAATTGAGGCGACACAGAAAAAGAAGCGGGCAGGGAAAGGAGTTGCACAACTCGGATAACAATCGCACCAATCAGTCCCCCCGCTAGTTGTTGGTAATGAATATGGTTTGAATTTAGGATTAATGCATCAGGCAAACATACCTCCGGATGTCGATTTGGATCACCTTGGTGAATTTATTGAAGAGACTGGTCTCGACCTTTACCAGATGTTTGGTGATGGAAATATTGAGAGTGCGGCGGAGGTTGATATTTGGAAGAAAAAATTTGTATTAGGCCAGAGTCTATACAACCCTCAAGCCTTAGGTGATCTGGGGACGCAAATGTACCTGCTAAACAAGTGGTACATGCTGGCGTCTACCAGTGGAGACTTCTGCGTTGGTGTCAGAATTAGAGACGAACATTGGTTCCGTGGCGATGATGTTATGTATGTTGACTTTGCAGAATTTCATCAACTATGCCACCTGACCTCTCTGGACAAAGTTATCATTAGCTACTATTGCCTATAAGTAATAATTCTTTCGATCTATTATTAAACTCATCATATGTGTGTATATGCATATAAATTATCCTAACAAGTACTATATATATGCAGATTTACAATGACAGAGCACAGAAAGGAAGGCTTCAATGAAATTGGTTTTGTTGATCCCCATATAGTATTCAAAGACCCAGTTACTCCAAAGCCTAATTGGAAGTCTAAGTCAGAGAGTAACCTCATGAACTTCTTAGTGAACCAACGCCACAAGAAGGATATACTCTTTCCCTACAACTTCAAGTGAGTGTTAATAATGTCGATCATCCTTAATGGCTTATATGTTGATTCTAGTTAATTAATGAGTGTTATGCGTTATATCCTATAAACACATGCAGCAATCACTGGATATTGATGGACATCGATCTGGTGAAAATTCACTTGATAATCTATGACTCGATGAGAAAACCACAACAAGACTACCAAGATATGATAGATATTATCCAGTGGTAATTTCGGTATCTCTAGCAACTATATATACACACAAACATGATGATTAACTATATCTGATGATGTGCCAAATTTTTTATTGGGCAGTGTTTGGAAAACCTTTATTGAGAAGCAACACATGGGAAAATGCAAAGCGCCACTGAATGTAATCCCTTTGAAAGTAAGTCCCCTAAATTGCATCATCTTTATTAATTAAACATATAGTTTTCACCGGATCACCAGATTGGATGACAAATCTTTTTCTCGTAAAGTGGTGTCTGAGGCAGGAACAGGGGAACAACTACTGTGGTTACTATGTTTGCAAGTTTATCAAGGAGGTCTCCCAAAGAACTCCTACAGAGAGACTCAAAGTACGTTAAAAATACACTATATATTCATTTAATTATTATTATTGATTGTGTTACTATGTCTTTATATATATATATATATGTATGTACATATACTAATTTATTTTCCTTTAATTCAAACCTGTAGGCTCGATGGTTGGAGGAAAAGGTCATACGACAAGACCAAATCAAAGCAATTCAAGAGTCTATAGTCGGATTTTTTAATGACCAGGTCATCGATTCCAAGGGCGAGTTCTACTTCGACCCAACACTGCCATGGAAGCCAAGCTAGAGGATGAGAGGAAACTTGTTATATCACAACAATTGTAATACATTCTTTTGTAATATATGCACATAAAATAATATAATGTAAAATACACATATGCATGCATGCATGTAAATATATATATGATGCATGCATATATATATATATATATATATATATATATATATATATATATATATATATTTCTATGCTTGAATTTTGTGATTTAATACGTTCATTGTGCTTGAACCGAAACATACTATACGCGCGTATAAATGTATTATTAGCAGCGTACAATACAACTTCGAAAACCTATTTTGAAAAGAAAACAAAAAAATGAAAAGAAAAGAAAAAAGAAAAAAAACCTTTAGTCCCGGTTCGTATTACCAACCGGGACTAAAGGGTGCCGGCCTCGTGGCATGTCAGGAGGCAGCTTTAGTCCCGGTTGGTGTTACCCACTGGGACTAAAGGTCCCCCTTTAGTCCCGGTTCCTGACCTGAGACTAAAGGACCCCCTTTTAGTCCCGGATGCTTGCTCCCAGGTGGGGAACCGGGACTAGAGGGGGTTCCCCACCGGGAGTAAAGGCCGTCTCTGTACCAGTGACCTTTAGTCCTGGTTGGTAAGACCAACCGGGACTAAATGGCCTCCTGGCCTGGCCACGTAGGGTGGCCCTTTAGTCCCGGTTGGTATTACCAACCGGGACTAAAGGTTTCCTTTTTTTCTTTTTTTGTTTCTATTTTCAATTGATGATTCATTTTGGTTTTCGAATATGTTTTCGAATACGCATTCTACGCTACTAATAATATATGTATTCTACACGTTTATAATGTTCGAACATTTTGTACAAACTAAAGTATGAAACTAACATATATATTACATGCATATACATATATTGTACGTTATTTTATGTACATATAATATGTATGTATGTGTGTATATATATATATATATTACAAATAAAGGTTGCATTGTATATTCTATCATATCCTTGGGATAACAAAATCACTCCATCTAGTTTGGCTTCCATGTTTCATTGACGTCATTGTAGAACTCGCCGGCGGGGTTGAGGACCTGGTCATTAAGAAATCCTGTTATGGTCTCTTGAATTGCTTTCAGTTGGTCATGTCGTATGACTTTTTCCTTCAACCATAGAGTCTTCAATTAATATATATATGTGTGTGTGTTGGTCACTTGATTACTTATATATATGAGCAACAAAAGAAATTGTTAATATATGAATATATTTATATAACATACTTTGAGGATCTCTTCAGGAGTTCTTTTTGTGTACGCCCCGATAAACTCGCAAACATAGTATCCGCAGTAGTTGTTGCCCTGTTCTTGCCTCAGAACCCACTTTTATAAGAAAAAAGATCCGGTGAATTGAAAGCATGCATGGTGTTAATTGAATTATATATATATAAAAATGTAGATAGTACTTACTTTGTGTGCGATTACATCCAGTGGCGCTTTACAATGTTTCATGTGGTGATTCTCAATGAAACTTTTCCAAACACTGCGCCCAATAAAATAAAACATTAATTTGGTCTTTAATAATTGTTGCAGTTAAGAGATCAGGGTATATATAGTTGCTAGAGAGACCATATTACCCTTGGATAATATCTATCATGTCTTGGTACTCTGTTTGCTCTTTTCTTAACGAGTCTAAGATTCTCAACTGACTATTGGCCATATCGATGACCATCAATATCTAGTGATTGCTGCATATGTTTTTATACACAAATATGATCGACATTAACTAGAGTCAACATATATGTATATATATGGGAGATAGCTTAGCTAGTAAGCAAATAATTGAACAAATGTCCATATGATCGACATTAACTATTTAACACTCACTTGAAGTTGTAGGGGAAGAGTATGTACTTGTTTTGTTGGTTCACTAAGAACCTCATGATATTTTTCTCGAGATTAGCTTTCCATTGAGGCGGGGGATTAGGGTGTTTGAATACGACATTTGGATCAACGAAACCAACATCATTATCCTTTCTCTTTCTGAGTTCTGTCATCTCATATCTGCATATATAAAAATATAATGTGAGGATATATAATGTATATATATACATGTAGCTTTATATATACATACTTTAATAGTAGAAAATAATCACACTTACAGACAATAGCAGCTAATGAGACTTTTGTCGAGAGAGTCCAGGTGGCATAGTTGGTGTAATTCTTCAAACTTGACATATATAACATCATCGCCACGGAAGTAATGTTGGTTTCCAACTCTAATAGTAACAAAGGCCTCTCCCCGTTCACACGCCGCCATGTACCACTTGTTTAGCAGGTATATTTGCGTACCCAGTCCACCTAAGGCCTCAGGGTTGTATAGACTCTTTCCACATTCAAATTTCTTCCAAGGATCCACTTTCGGAGGAGATGGTCCTTCAGCGAGCACTTGGAAAAGGTCCAAACCAGTTTCCTCGTAAAACCAAGCCAGCTCCTCAAAATCGACGTCTAAGTCTAAGTTCGAACCATATTGATTACGAATGACAAGAGGGGGGGACTGATTGTTGCGATTGTTGTCCAAGTTGTGCAACACCTTTCCCTGGTCTAGTCTTTTTATACGCCGCCTCAAATGACTTGGTGAGAGAGCGGTCGTAGTCCGATTTTGGCCGGGTCTTTTAAGATTCCCGCTTTTTTTGGTCCACCTTCTTTCTTAGAAGATCTGGAGGTAGGTAGAAGTATGATTTCTCTGGGTTCTCCCTCTTTTCTCGTTGCTTTTTTACTTTTTTGAAGAAACTGTCCACATCATTTTTTACTGCAGCTTTTAATTCCTTTTCACTTTTCTCGAAAGACAGTTTTTGGGGAATAACTGAATTAGATGAGGCTTTCTTCTTTGCCGGCTGGTGGGACAACGACTTTGTTTGCGGGGCGGACCTCTTAGGAGCTGGCTTCCTCTTAGTCATCAAGGGAGGCAGGGCAGCCGTTGGAGGCATTGGAGACCTCCTTAGAGGTGGCGGCGGTGGCGGCATTGCCACCTGATTGTCCGGAGCACTATGATGATAAAGAGATTGAATAATTGGACTTAGGTTGGCGGAGGCCCTGCTGTGTGATTACAAAAAAGAATAATTAGGTATAAGAAATTGTTATTATTAATCATGCATGTCAATAGAAAGTTTGTGAAAAAAATGTTTCGTTCACTTTTGTCCGCACCTATTGTCTAGCAGTTGAGGAAGCGGTGGTGGACTAGAGACCCCGAGAATAATGATGTAGCACTGGGCCATAGTATGAATGTTTTCTCTGCTTCTCCTAGAGTATTCTCCCCATCACCTCCTAGAATGTCAAGAGGCAGGTCACTAAAACCTGTGTTAACTCTATCAACTGAGACGCTAACATATCCAGGTGGTATTATTGCCCCATGGATTCTTGGTGTCTTGGTAGGATTTGGAGGAGAAAAAACACCGAGAGCCACCATGATTGTGGCATTTTCTTTTGGAATATGTAGCTCACATGATGTAAACGGTGCAGTGATGTCATCCACGGGGAAACGTAGCATTGCGTCATCTTGATTTGGCAACTCTGTGGAAGCACAGCTGCTTTTCAACTGATCAGGGGGCTAATATTAATGTTCATTCCTGGATCTGATGCCTGCCTCTGGGCACTCATTGCTATTTGCACTTGCTTTATGATTTCGTCCTGCATTCTAGCTTGCATGTCTTTTTCGCGCACCTGTGCTTGAAGCAACGCCTCCTGTGACTCATGAACCAATTCCTCCAACCTGCTGATCCGCATTGCATCCTCATCCTTCCTTCTATGCCGGCTTCTGTAGGTATCTCTGTCATCAGGGAAACCATGCTCCCAAAAAATATTCCGTCCTAAACCTCTCGTTCGGCCACTGTGTTCAGCGGTCCCGAGGGCATATGTCAGTTCATCCTTCTCTCTATTGGGCCTGAACACACCAATAGTTTTAGCTCGTAGAGCATAAGATAATCTTTGTGTTGCTCTTTCGAGTTTTGAGCCATGAACCAGCTTCCTGGTCTCTAGGTCCAGTCTTCCCCCATGAGCGAAAAACCAATTCTTCACGCGTTTGGGCTAATTGAGTGATTCTGGTGTGATACCCTTGGCAAGAATGTCCACTTCCATTTTTTCCCACTTGGGAATGGCAGTCGCGTAGCCACCAGATCCCATGCCATGGTGGTATACCTTCTGTCGGGCATTCTCTTGGTTCCTTCTCACCCGTTCCTCACCCTCTTCCGATGTCTTGTACTGTACAAAATCATTCCAGTAGGGCCTCAACTTCGCGAGCGGACCACTACTATTGAAATTGGGCGTTACGTTCTTCTTGACGTATTTCATGTATAGGAATTTCTTCCAAGTCTGAAATTGTGTGGCCATCTTCTTCATAGCCCAATTTCGAACTAGTTCCTTCAATTCATCATCGTTGATAGCATCATAATCATCCGCTTGCAACGTGAAATGTTGAAGAATATCATCCGAAATTAAATTCTTATCAAGATCAGAGACAAAACTAACATGAGGCTCGTTGATCTTTTGCTTCCATTCACGGGCACTGATCAGAAGTCTATCCCTTACAAGGCACCCACAGTGTTGCACGAATTTCCTTGCATGTGGACCAAGTGGTTCGCCTGTCTCGATATTGAATTCCGATATTATGTAGCGCCCCTCCAATGGCTTTTTCGGGCCTCGAATTTTTTTGCTTTTCACTGTTGTTGTCATCGATCTAGAGGGCAACATATAACAGATGATAGATATTCAAATATATATATATATAATATTCAAATATATATATAAATATATATACCTCGCCAGTATTTTCTTACACAATATTTTCTTGGTTATCTTCAAGATGCAGGTATTGACTCCTATCATCTACATCGTGCTAGTCACCATCGGCAAATTGAGTGCCGGTGTTGATAATATTCATCATTTCTTCATCCATGTTGTCTCTCAGGGCAGCCATCTAGCTTTTACACCACCAGATATATCTATAAAAAATAAAAACTATATCTATAAAATGAACTCCTGCAAGACGTGCCACCTCAAGGATAGTAACATTTGTAAAAATCATTTCTGTATCTGTACTAGTGATAGAATCTAGCATAAGCCTTATTTAAGTGCCTAGCTTGTTTGAAGGGAAAATCTTAACTGACAAAGTTTAAAGGTTTCCAGAGCGTTTAACACTACTCTGCTTGTCGAGAAGGTTGCTAGTGTTATGTCATTGGCATTTTTCATGGCCGTGGCCATGGTCATTGTGTTCTCGTCTTTTACTGCGGCAGGTAAGTAATTCACATGATATTTCCGCAAATTAACAGAAGAATGGGAGTGTACACACATAATAATCATTTATCGTTTATATTTATATATATACTACGTTTGGGTATGGTGATTGACAGACTACTGCGACGATATCGGGATGTGTGAATAAATAACCATCCGTACTAGTTGACCTTGCTTACGTGATCATCTCGGCGAGCATTTCTCCACCGGACGGCACCGTACTTAGCCACGGAAGAGCTTTGATTCTACGAGGAAGGGAACATGGTCTTCCACGACCGTTGCCGCTCTCCTTCATAGAATCAAAGCTCCTCCTTGACGTCCGTTACCGCTCGGCAGAGAACATGCTCGCCGAGATGAACACGGTCTGCAAGTTCAACTAGTATGGATTTTCTACAATTTTCTAACTAGTCGCATTACAAGATTGCCGGCACGAGGGCTTGGCACACGCATCCATCCGATTACAAAAGGTTGGAGCAATTAATCCATAATAAATGGATTATATATGGTGGCGGCAGTGGCTCACATCCAAGGTGTCAAACGTGAGGTCTAGCTCCTGCAGCCAAAAAACATGTTAGAGACTTAGACTTTACTAAAAAAAACATGTTATAGAAGTACCCAACATAAACAAGTATGACACACTATGAGAAATAGATAAGCATGAAGCCACTTGTATCATTAATCAAATAGCCCTAGCAAACTGACAATAAAAGGTGTCTAATTGTCTCCTCTTTGTGACATAAACAACATGTTTTGCTACCTTGCAAGTTTCTCTTAGCTGAATTATCTTTTGTAAGAATGGCACCTCAGCTAGGTACCATAAGAATGACTCCTGTGATCTTGAGTGGCCCACATGTTACAAAATTATCAAAGGAACATGTGAGGGTATCAATCACCTTCACACTACATACGAGAAACCTATTTTGCATCTGGACATAAAGCCTGCTAATATTTTGCTGGACAATAATAAGAACACCAAAATTTCAGATCTTGGCCTGTCCAGACTCGCAACACGAACTAATTTGGTAACAGAAAATGCCAAAGGAACACAGTAAGCTATTGCCTCATGTTTCTTTGTAGTGCCTAACAACATAGTTTTATGACAGCTATCTCGTAGTAGCTCCATAGCACATGGTTCCATTATACTGCAGTAACCCTATTGATGCCGATCCATCCATATGATGCAGAGGCTACATGCCACCATAATTTCGAAATAGTGGCTGCATAACAGATAAAAATGACGTGTTCGGTCTTGGAGTTCTAATTATACAACTAATGGATGGAAAAAATGGTCTGACACACTCTACTAAAATGAGCGGTGAACGGTTTATTGAGCATGTATGTAACAAAAATTACAAGGAAGTACATATAGAAAAACTTATAACTAAGTCATTAATGGAAACAATGATTCAAATGTGATGGAAACAATGAAACAAAGAAAAAAAATTTGATTTGCTGACCTATCTAGCCAGGGAATGCTAGCTGAGGAAGAAGAAAATGATGCCGGCGGCGCTGCCGAGGTTCAGGGTCCAGCAGTAGCCGGCGAAGACTGCTTGGGCGCGAGGTGGGCCGGGGACGAGGACGACGCTGCTGGATCTTGGAGAAAACCTGGAGAAGACTACTTGGGGCCAGGGCCGGTGACAGCGTGCGCGCGTGAGGCGAGGCTAGGGTGGCCTGGGGGCGGCGGCGCTGCTGGATCGATCTGATGGAGAAGATGAGGCTTGGTGGAGACAGAGAGGTTTTATAAAGGGAGACCTTTAGTCCCGGTTGCCGCTACGAACCGCGACTAAAGACCCTTTAGTCTCGGGTGATGATTAGAACCGGGACTAAAGGTCTGATCTTTAGTCCCAGGTGTAGCCACGGCCCGGGAGTAAAGGTCGTTTTGGCGGGCTACGAAAATGCAGCCCACCTTTAGCCCCGGGTGATGATTAGAACCGGGACTAAAGGTCTGATCTTTAGTCCCGGGTGTATCCACGTCCCGGGAGTAAAGGTCATTTTGGCGGGCTACGAAAACGCAGCCCACCTTTAGTCCCGGGTGTAGCCACGGCCCGGGAGTAAAGGGCATTTTAGGCCCGGGAGTAAAGGTGGTCTGCAGTTGGCTTTCTCC
This sequence comes from Miscanthus floridulus, assembly GCF_019320115.1. Classification (NCBI taxonomy): domain Eukaryota; kingdom Viridiplantae; phylum Streptophyta; class Magnoliopsida; order Poales; family Poaceae; genus Miscanthus; species Miscanthus floridulus. Next base: position 106,959,771 of record NC_089588.1, on the reverse strand, counting down.
GGTTTCCATAAGTTTTTTCCTTTTTTATATATTTCTTTTATATAAAAATGCATAGAATTATTAATTGCCTAATAAATAAAATATTACCAAAAAAATTATAAAAAAAATCCGGGACTTGGTTTTGCATTATTATACACAACAAAAAATTGTAACCTAAACTCTTTTGTTTTACTGTATGAATATTTGACATAGTGTAAATAATAATTACAATTTGCACCATGCAAAAATATACTACTTAATTAAAATCATTAAAACTATTGCTTTTCGATAGGAAATTAGTTTTCACATCTTATTAACATTGATCATTTGGTTTTTCATCACACATTCTCCACGGGAAATCCACCGTCTAGCAGAAAATTCATTTAAACCATAGAAAATATGAAAACACGACAAAAAAAATCTAAAGTCATAATTATTACATAATAGGTCTAATACATCACTAAATATATCAAGCAGGCACAGTAGTGAACTTCTTCTTAACGTATATCCCTTGGTTATGATCGCGTCGTAACCATGGAGTGTCCTCATCATTTAGCTGGACGCTTAGGTCTTTGTTCACTGTGAAGGGTGGAATTCGATCATCCTTTTCATAATCTTCTGATATGTCTGACTTGTCTTTAATTCCGATGATGTTTCTTTTCCCTAAAAGAACTATGTGGCGCTTTGGGTCATTGATTGGGTCGTTGTTGTTTTTCCCTCTCTTCGGTTTTGTAGACATGTCCTTAACATAAAACACCTGAATCACATCCTTGGCAAGGACGAATGGTTCGTCTTTGTACCCAATATTGTTGAGGTCCACGGTTGTCATTCCATACTGGTTGTCGACTGCTACCCCGCCTCTAGTCGCCTTTACCCATTGGCACTTGAACAAAGGTACCTTAAAAGTAGGTGCATAGTTTAGTTCCCATATCTCCTCTATGCGGCCATAATATGTTTGCTTATTTTCATTAGGGTCGATGGCATCTATGCGGACACCACTGTTTTGGTTGGTGCTCCTTTTATCTTGGGCTACTGTGTAAAATATATTCCCATTTATCTCGTACCCTTTGTACGTGAGGATATGCCACGATGGCTGCCTAGCCAACAAATACAGTTGCTCATCAATCCTCTCATCACTCTGACATTCTTTTCGCAACTAGTCGCTGAAAGTTTCCATGTGCTGACGCGTAATCCAAGCTTTAGACTTCCCTGGAAACTCAGATCGGAGCAACTCTTTATGTGTCTCGATATACGGATCCACCAAGGAGGAGTTTTGCAGAACTGTATAGTGTGCTTTATTAAAATAATTTTCCTGTGTACAAAAATATGTTTTCTTCCCTAGTGTCCCCTTTCCACTTAGTGTCCCCTCGTGTCGCGATTTAGGAACACCAACCGGGTCAAGGTCGGAAATAAAGTCAACACAAAACTCAATGACCTCCTCTATTCCATAGCCCTTGGCGATGCTTCCTTCTGGCCGAGCACAGTTGTGAACATATTTCTTTAGGACTCCCATGAACCTCTCAAAGGGGAACATGTTGTGCAGGAACAAAGGACCGAGAATGCTAATCTCCTTGACCAGGTGAACTAGGAGGTGTGTCATGATATTAAAGAAGGAAGGAGGGAACACCAACTCAAAGCTAACAAGACATTGAACCACATCATTCTGTAGTTTAGCTAGATCCATTGGATCGATTGCCTTCTGAGAAATTGCATTGAGGAATGCACATAGCTTCACGGTGGCTAGACGTACATTTGGAAGTAGAATTCCTCTTAATGCAACTAGAAGCAATTGCGTCATGAGCACGTGGCAGTCATGGGACTTTAAGTTTAGGAATTTCTTATCTGGCATATTTATTATACCCTTTATATTTGAGGAGAATCCAGATGGTACCTTGATGCTTGCTAGGCATTCAAACATGCTTTCCTTCTCTTCTTTGCTAAGAGTGTAGCTAGCAGGACTTAAGTAATGGCATCCATTATCTGTCTTCTCTGGATGTAGGTTGTCTCGTTCTTTCAAACATCGCAGGTCCTGTCGTGCTTCAAGTGTGTCCTTAGGCTTCCCATACACACCCATGAAGCCTAGCAGGTTCACACAAAGATTCTTCGTCAGGTGCATCACATCGATCGCGCTACGGACCTCTAGGACTTGCCAATAGGGTAGCTCCCAAAATATGGACTTCTTCTTCCACATGGGTGCGTGACCATCGACGTCGTTCGAAATAGGTTCACTGCCATGTGCCTTTCCAAATACTACTTTCACATCCTTGACCATATTGAGTACATCCTCACCAGTTCGGTTGCCCGGCTTGGATTGGTGGTCTGCCTTACCTTTAAAATGCTTGCCTTTCTTTCTTAGAAGGTGATTCGCAGGAAGAAATCGACGATGGCCAAGGTACACGACCTTTCGACATTTTTTAAAGAATATACCTTTAATGTTATCGAAACAGTGCATGCATGCATTATATCCCTTGTTTGATTGTCCTGAAAGATTACTTAGAGCAGGCCAATCATTGATTGTTATGAACAACAATGCTCGCAGGTCAAAGTGCTTCTGTTTGTGCTCATCCCACACACGTACACCTGGTCTGTTCCACAAAAGTAGAAGTTCTTCAACTAGTGGCCTCAGGTACACATCGATGTCGTTGCCAGGTTGCCCTGGACCTTGGATGAGCACTAGCATCATAATAAACTTACTCTTCATGCATAACCAGGGAGGTAGGTTGTAGATACATAGAGTAACAGGCCAAGTGCTATGACTACTGCTCTGCTCCCTGAAAGGATTCATACCATCCGTACTTAAAGCAAACCTTAAGTTTCTTGCATCATTTGCAAACTCCGGGAATTCTCTATCGATTGCTCTCCACTGGGACCCATCAGCAGGGTGTCTCAACATATTGTCTACCTTATGGTCTTCTTTGTGCCATCTTAATAATTTTGCATGGTCTTTGTTTCTGAACAGACGTTTCAAGTGTGGTATTATAGGAGCATACCACATAATCTTGGCAGGGATTTTCTTCGTGGGACGTTCGCCCTCAACATCACCAGGGTCATCTCGCCTGATCTTATACCACGATGCATGACATACTGGGCATGCATCTAACTTCTCGTACTCCTCGCCACGGTAGAGGATGCAACCATTAGGACATGCATGTATCTTCTGGATTTCTAATCCCAAAGGGCAGACTACCTATTTTGCTTCGTACGTAGTGATGGGCAATTCATTATCCTTTGGAAGCATCTTCCTTTGGATTTTCAGTAACTCCCCAAATCCCTTGTCAGATACACCATTCTTTGCCTTTCATTGCAGCAATTCCAGTGTGGTACCCAACTTTTTCTGTCCCGCATCACAAGTTGGGTATAGCAATTTCTTGTGATCCTCTAGCATGCGCTCGAACTTGATCTTCTCATTTTCACTTTTGCATTCTCTTTGTGCGTCACGAATGGCCTGACCAAGATCATCAGCGGGCTCATCTTCTGCCACTACCTCTTCTTCAGCTTCCCCCATTGCAGTATCATTGAAGGCACCATATTCAGCAATAATGTCATCATCGTCCCATTGTTCTTCTTCACCTTCTTCCATTACAACCCCGGTTTCTCCGTGCTTCGTCCAACAAATATAGTTTGGCATGAAACCCGACTTCAACAAGTGTGAATGAAGACTCCTTGATCTAGCATATTCCTTCAAATTCTTACATATGACACATGGGCAGCACATGAAACCATCGCGTTTGTTTGCCTCGGCCACACGTAAGAAAGAATGCACGCCCTCAATGAACTCTTAGGAGCGGCGATCAGCATTATACATCCAATGCCGGCTCATCTGCATTACATGACATACATTCCATATTAAAACCTAGAACATAATTAGTTAATTATACGACATGCATGCCACCACACAAGGTATTAATTTATGAAAATATCGCTACAATGTAGACAATCCCAACTACCACTAAAAAAACTAAAGCTAAAATGCACTTCAGCAGCATAAGGATTTCGCGACCAATCCCAACTAAAACAGACAGATCATGCATTTGTTATGCATGCTAGGTATAAGGATTTCTCATTTTATAAACAAATAAAATTAAAAAAACTCTAAAATTCTCTATATCTCTAAAGCATGAAGTGTGCTATGCATGCTAGAAATAAAAGCTCAATACTAGTTTTGAATAACTACTTTAACCTTCCTTCATCCAAATACACAAACTTTAAAGTGATTTTGAGCTTAAATGGCTTACATAAATAAAAAAATCTACCATAAAAAAACCACATATATCTAGTCCATAAAATGAAATAAGTTACAGATGAAACACAAGAGTATAAAGTTGGTAACCTTTAGAACCGATGGAGGAATGGAAGAAATCTTGTGACCGGTGATGAGGAAGAAGAGAGGCCGGCGATAGCAAGAGAACACTGAGCTCGAAGTGGCTCGGGCTCGGGGAGGAACAAGGGCTATATAGGAGGGTACCTTTAGTCCCGGTTGGAGACAGAAACCAGGACTAAAGGTCCCTTCCTAGTCCCGGACGGAGCCTCCAGCCGGGAGTAGACTTTTACTCCCGGTTAGAGGCACCAACCGGGAGTAAAAGGTAACCTTTAGTCCCGGTTGGTAACTCCAACCGGGACTAAAAGTCCCCTGCAGCAGAAGCCTGGCGCAGTAGCCGTTGGGCAGGGACCTTTAGTTCCGGTTAGAGCTACAAACCGGGAGTAAAGGTATCTCTAGTTCCGGGCGCGAAAAATACAGGGACTAAAGCCAAATTTCAAGGTGGGATCAAAGGTCGTTTCTCTACTAGTGAAGCTTACACCTTCCACATGTCCAATCCATCAGTAAGACTGATCGCGATCCTCAGGAGTGCTGCTCCTGGACAAGAGTCAGTCCCCAGTTCGTCACAACCTCGCAAAGCCAATAGTCGGTCGATGAAGGCTCCCTCTTGCATGCTAGATGATGATTAATAAAATATAGTTTCATGGTTTTGATAATGATCTCATGGTTGCGTCTATTTGTTCTTACAAAAAGAAACCTGTGGCTCACTTTACTACAAATCACTTTTACTAAAGCTCATATGACTTCTGTGTCGAGGTTAAAAATGGTTCAGCCTGCCCACTTTCCTACATTACCTACAAAGCTCTAACGATGAACCTGGCAGTATCTATCTTCCTAGCGGTGTTGAACAGATATAGTAGCATGCTACTCATGTCAGTTTTGCTGCTAGTTCACGCTAAACCAACCCATCATGTATTTTGGCTCGAGATGTTGTTGTCGTGATGGGTAACTACGATAATCATGCATTCAATCGAACGGAGTTGGCAGGAAACAGAGGATGCAGGCACACCTTGCTAGCATATATATAGAATTAGAAGCGACTCATATAAAAGGTAGCTTGTTGATCCTCAGGACTTTTGCAGCTATAAGACTCGCCAAACAAATGATGTAACTAGACACAACCAGAATTTTGGACTTTTCTTTTTATTTTATCTAATTAATCTCGTATTTGTAGATTTAGTATTTAATACGGATACTCTATTTATTCTGATTGTTAGATCACAAAAATTCAATGATCCATATTTTGTCTTTTTCCTATATACTCTTTTAATTCTTGACCACTAGATCATCGTAAGGCCCAATGGCGCAAATTATTTTTCTAGTTAATATCGATCATCGTGAAACCGACAACCCTAAACCCTAAGTCTAAACCCTAAACCCTAAACCGTAAGTACTAAACCCTAACCACTAAACCCTAAAAACCCTAAACCCAAAACCCTAAAAACTAAAACCTAAAGCCTAAAGCCTAAACCATAAAACCCTAACCCTAAACGCCAAACTCCGAACCATATAACCCTAAAAACCTAAACCCTAAACACTGAAACCATAAACACTAAAACATAAACAATAAAATGTAAACACTAAACCCTAACTCCTAAACCCTAAAAACCCTAAACTCTAAACACTTAAACCTAAACCTATACCCTAAAGCCTAAAACCCTAAACCCTAAACCCTAACCCCAAACGCCAAACTCCAAAGCTCAAAACCCTAAAACCCTAAACCCTAAACCCCAAACACTAAAACCATAAACCCTAAAATCCTAAACCCTAATACCTAAATCCTAAAACCCTACGAAAACTCTGCGGAGCTGAGTACATAAAAATCAGATACATTGACTATAAGAAATCACATAGATCCTTAAAACAAAAAGACTCCAAACTATAAACTTGTAGATCTCATTAAGATATACAAATTTGATATAAAAAGTATCTTCATTTGACACCGCAGAGAAAAGATATATAATTTTTCTAAAGCGATAAGAGTTTGTACGCGATTAATATACTGCTAAAACTTAATATTATTTTCTTTACCATCTTAACGACCTTAAATGAAAAAACTCAAACCCGTAAATTTGTAGATTTCATCAAGAACTACAACTTTGATATAAATAGTATCTTCATTTGACACTATACAAGAAAGATGATTTTTCTAAGACACAAACGCTAGTGCGCGATTAATATATTGCTGTAAAATTTAATTATATTCTGAGTGTCTTAACAATCTCAAGCTCAAAATTAGAGAGTTGTAGATCTATCGAGAACTACAATTTTCATATAATGATTTTTGTCATCCCGTATTGTATGAAAAATATATTTTTTTCTAATCAGCTGCGATGTCCGAAATAATAGAGCTTTGTGAACAGTTTACGCAATAAATGCCTTGACAGTAGCGCTGTGCCATGCTTCGCAAAGTACTGCACGCTGCAGCCTTTTCTAGTAAAGCTGTCCTGGCTATCACAGAGTTCATTATTCGTTAAGCTAGAGTCACCTGTTAACCGTGATAGCTCTCACGAATCTCAAAACACATCTAACGCTAGTCCAGAGGGAGGATACATTAGCCCTGTACACGATCTCGGGCACTAGGTACTCGTGCGTGCCCACTGTTGGCCTCGTGAACACAGTCTCCGCTTTGATGAGTGGCTAACCTAAGAAAAGAAGAAATCAAACTGGAACGTTTGAATCATGAACACAAAGCGAGCACAGACATGGCAACCCACGACGGGAGGCGCATGTGGGCGCGGGCGCCTTCCCCGGCCGCTGGCGCGTGGGGGCCATGGGGGCACGCACTGCCGCCTCCACCGGCCGGTGTGCCCTGCGCCGCGGCGGCCGGTGGAGCGTGTTGCGGTGGGGGCGCGGACAGAGGGGGAAGGTGGCGCGGCGGGGACGATGGGGTCCGGTGGCCGGTGGCATGGGGCTTCAGCGGCGCCGCCGTACTCTTGCCACAAAGCACGAACAATTGGATCGGGGGAGGAGTAGCGAGCCTTGCTGGCGACGAGTGAAACGACGCGGCGTGAATACAGAGTCACGACAATCTCCCGTGGTTCGCCAATACCTCCTCTATCTCCATAAAATTGTCATATTGGGGACAACTATATACTTTATTCTTGCTCCAGCAGTTCCCAATACCTCTTCTTTTTTTTAGTGGCCACCAATATTTCCCTCATCTTGCCTCAATGAAAGGGGGAGATACAAGTCCCCCAATACCATGAGATCGACCATCCCAACTACCACTTTTCAGCCATATTTTCTCTTACACTCATGTGGGACCCACCTTTCATATAGGTATTGAGCGAGATATATTAGTGTACTGCTGCAACATCTCCCCTAATAAATCTAGAAAGTGATATTGGGCTACCCCAATACCATCTTATTGGGGGAGTTATATTGGGGGACTGTCGGAGATGCTCTTACTTCCCATCTGATCAGGGTTGGGCTCGGGCTGGTCTTGGACGGGCTGGGCCCAGACGAGACCCAGATGCAAAAGAATATAAAATAATTAATTTCTTTAATTGTCAGCTTTGAGATTCGTACCATTTTTTAAAAAGGGAGTACTGTAGCAGTTGCCACAAATTAAATGAGGCCATTAATGATGAAGAAACATGAGTGATACCTTGTGTTTATATATGAACTACCAAACTGGCTTGTCTCCGAGAACCAATGCCCTGTTCGCTTGGCTGATAAGTCATGGCTAAAAGTACTGTTGACTGATTTGTTGTGATAGAAAAATATTGTTCGTTGGCTAAAAAAGTATTATAATCTAAGCAAACAGGGTGCAAAGCCTAAAATAGAAGACAGAGACAAAGACAGGAGTAGTCTTTATTAGTCTGTACGACAGAGAGCTAGCAGTGATGATATGACGAGGGCTTTGCAACTGATATCTGCGGTCATTTTCCTCACTTTGGTGGTCCTGTCTTGCACCACAGATGCTGGTATGTGTGTATAGTTTAAGTTTGGGTTCGCAAATTTTTTATCATTTACTGGTAATTGAACTAATGTGTAGATGCGAAGACATGTACCCTAGAAATTCCACGTTGTGACAAAGAAGAATGCCACCGTAAATGCCAAAGCTTACACCTTCCACATGTCCAATCCATCAGTAAGACTGATCGCGATCCTCAGGAGTGCTGCTCCTGGACAAGAGTCAGTCCAGTTCGTCACAACCTCGCAAAGCCAATAGTCGGTCGATGAAGGCTCCCTCTTGCATGCTAGATGATGATTAATAAAATATAGTTTCATGGTTTTGATAATGATCTCATGGTTGCGTCTATTTGTTCTTACAAAAAGAAACCTGTGGCTCACTTTACTACAAATCACTTTTACTAAAGCTCATATGACTTCTTTGTCGAGGTTAAAAATGGTTCAGCCTGCCCACTTTCCTACATTACCTACAAAGCTCTAACGATGAACCTGGCAGTATCTATCTTCCTAGCGGTGTTTAACAGTTATAGTAGCATGCTACTCATGTCAGTTTTGCTGCTAGTTCACGATAAACCAACCCATCATGTATTTTGGCTCGAGATGTAGTTGTCGTGATGGGCAATTACGATAATCATGCATTCAATCGAACGGAGTTGGCAGGAAACAGAGGATGCAGGCACACCTTGCTAGCATACACTACTACACAAACGAATATGCGCAGCGTTGCACTTTTGCACTCCGTGGCGGGCATCTATTTTGCCCGCTGCGGTAAATCCCACGATTTACCGCGGCGGGCATTTTTTATTTACCGCAGCGGGCACTTTTGCCCGCCACGGTAAATCGATTTACCGTGGCGGGCATCTTAATATGTCCGCCACGGTAAATACCCTATTTACCGTGGCGGACATCGTAAGGTGTCCGCTACCGTGGCGGACAACGTTAAAAGCCCGCCACGGAAAAGGACTAGGCCCATCAGGCCCAAGCTGGCCCGATATTCGTCTACACGTATATATAGGTATACTTAGGCGCTGTGGCTCTGCCTCTGACGCAAAGGCCAGCACCAGCGTGGCGGCCGGCCCTGCCCCCGGCGCGACGGCCCCCACCGGCGTGCCGTCCCCTGCTCCCTCGGACACCGCCGCCTGCCCTGCTCCCTCCGACGCGGCCGCACCGGTGAGCTCTCCACGAAGGCTGACGGCGAGCTGCACCTCCACGCGCGGCCGCGGGATGCCCCCTCCCCTCGAGCCGGCGAGCTGCTTCTAGAGGAGGCGCGACCTGCATCTCCCGGCGGCAAGGACCGCCACAGCAAGGTGGCGGCGGCGTCTACCACGGCGTCCCCGACGGATCTGGCCTCACCACGGCGGCGGCCTTCCTCCCTCCCTCTCCATGGCGCGGATCGACACGGCGCGGATCCACGACGGCGGCCTTCCCCCTCCCTCCTCGCGGCGGCGGCGGCTGGGGCGTCCACGACGACGACGGTGACTGGGGCCAGATCCACGACGGCTGGGGCCAGATCCATGGCGGCGGCACCTGCTCCGGCGGGGATCCACGGCGGCGCGGCGCGTGGAGGTAGGTACAACACTTCCATCCCTCTCCCTCTTCCTTCATGTCCCTGGCCGCGGTGGTGGGCGGATCCGGTGCGGAGGAGCTCCCTGGCCGCGGTGGTGGGCGGATCCAGCCGGTGCGTCGGTGGGTTGGGCTGGGAACGTACGGGCTCGCTGGCAGGCTTGAGAATGGGCTCGCCGGCGGGCTCCTGGGTTTTTTTTGTTTTTTTAATGATTTACCGCGGCGGGCGTCCTAATGTGCCCGCCGCGGTAAATCTGTTAACTGCAGCGGGCAAAGCGGCCCGCCGCAGGAAGGCCATGATTTACCGTGACCTTTACGCAGTGGCGGACGCGTTTGCCCGCTGCGGGAAAGCAAATTCGTCCGCCACGAAAAACGTTTCTGGTAGTAGTGATATAGAATTAGAAGCGACTCATAAAAGGTAGCTTGTTGATCCTCAGGACTTTTGCAGCTATAAGACTCGCCAAACAAATGATGTAACTAGACACAACCAGAATTTTGGACTTCTCCTAGTGTGGTGGGTTTCTCCTAGTGTTTTACCATTTATTTTTTAGTATAAACTTTCCCTACTAAAGGGGTGTTTAAATCCAGGGGCTAAAGTTTCGGAGTGTCAAATCGGATGTTACATGGGGGTATCACATCAAGTGTTCGGATAGTAGTAATAAAATAAATTACAAAAGCCCTCAGTAATCCGTGAGATAAATTTATTAAGTCTAACTAATCTATCATTAGCACATGTTTACTGTAGCATATTCCTTGTCAAATCATAGACTAATTAGGCCTAAAAAATTTGTCTCGCAAATTAGTCTCAATTTATGCATTTAGTTTCGTAATTAGTCTATATTTAATACTCCATGCATGTATCTAAACATCCGATGTGACAGGGGCTAAAGTTTTAAAGGGGAAATAAACACAACCTAAATGGCTCCTAGTGAGGATTCTCATGTGCATCACTAGTTGACTGTTTTATTACTACTTAAAAACACTAGGAGAATTCCACCATTTTGACAGAGAGAATACGGGGCCAGACCATACATATGTGTTCGCAAAACTTGCAGTTCTGTTACTAAAACTACGAAGTAAAGCATAGAGAGAAAATTGAACTCCAACAAGTCATATTTTCTGTTTGATTCCTTCCATTTCTTTTCTAGTTATTCAGTTGGGATCTATGCCAGGGCAATATGTATCTGCCAAATGTGGTATCAGAAAATAAGGGACTAGGAGTGATATATTAGAGGAAGCTGAAATAAGAGATATTTTGAGGATTTTTATGTAACTCAGTGACCGTGGCTCCTCTCCAAGGGAACCGTCCCTCGAGCACAATAGGAGATTTTCCCACATAAGACCCTCAATCGTGCCTGATTACGAGTCAGATGGCCAGGCGCTTCATTTGTCTAGTACCTTGAAATTACGTCACCGATTGGATTGAAGCACACGGCTTCTATGGTCATGACAAATATTTTTGCAACATGCCAAGATCATATCTGCTGTTGGGATAATATGACTGGCTGCTCAAGGAATAGGTAAAATTCTAGACCAAGTGCGAGCTGTGGCAGATGCTATTTGCCTCCCACTTTGCACCCTAATAGGCTTGCATAATCAACATAATAGGACAGTTCTATAGAGTTGGGTATTAAAAGTTTGTAGCCCCGAAAAGCATACCATACGCCGTCGGAGTTGTTGAAACCTATTGAATACAGGTTATTGCTTCTAATCAAGAGCGTTGTCCTGTCTTGGCCCCTGCCCGAAAAGGTCAAGGTGATATACCATGAATGGTCGTCAATGCAAATAGTAAAAAGAACAAGGTATTGGATCAGATGACAACTAATGAGTGCTATGCTAGTAAATAAGATTAGAATATTGGACACACAAAGTAATTAGAATCAGAGTAACAAGCCACCTCCAATATTACTTAGTGCATCAAATACATCTCTATGTAGCAGATTTTCAATATTAAAATGTATTGTGAGCATAACTGGTCTTTTTTCTTTTTTTACTTTAGATATGGACCTCTCATCTTTATTGTATTAAAATTGTAAAGCTTGTTGGGTTTTTATATCAGAACTTTGCTAATTCTTTCATCACTCATGTCCATTCATAAAGAAAATGTGCTTCTTCAGCTCTACTAGAACCAACAAGCTGCCACCGTCAGTCTTGCTTGTACCATACTCTAGCACCTAGTACTCGCAGGGACCATAGTCATACAATTTTAAATGCCTTGGGCGAGGATGACTGTCTAGCGAACAATTTTTGTCAGCAAGGGCTCAACCCAGGAAGAACTAGGCTGCCAACGCATACCTTTTGTTGGTTTGAGTGGACATGAGGTGAGCATGCATGCATGTCCTTACAAGGAATTTAGAGTTCAAGCGCTGAATTGCGCAACTTCTTGTGACAATTCTAGTGTCTTCGGCTGGTCGGCCAAATAAGCAGCGTAATAACTGCCAAATTTTTAAGAGGAGCCTTTCTAGTTTCTACATCACGATAATTATCAACAGTCACCATGCAAACTAGGGGCATTTTATAAAATCCAGTGTGGCTTGACTGCAAATATTTGAATGGTGATAGTGGTCATCAAATTAGAATCCTGTGTGCAAATATTCAGTGCCGATCGACAATTTTTTGGGCCAATCACTATCGGGTGTGCACTGGTCCAGTAGTGGTGCCATGAGTGCAATTTTCTCGTCACGTTTTAAACCGGGAGTAACACTTTTTATTTTCGTGATAAGGCATTTAGCCCATTTTTTATTAAGAGAAAATAAAAGTTGTTAAACAGTTACAACAACATGCATCTCAGTAATCCCAAGATTAACAAGACCCCTAAGCACCTTATACAAGAAAACAAGCAAGAGAGGCAGAAGGGAGAGGACCCTTCACTTCCGACCTTACCGACTGGACCTACATAAAAAATTCAACACAAAGACTGCCCACACAGAACACGAAGTTGCGGTGGCAAAGCATCCACCAATAAGAGCCGAGATTACGACGAAGATAGCGACGGCAAAGAATCCGTCGGAGAAGAACGGTAGCGGTAAAGCATCCGCTACAAACGACCGAGCAGTAATAGCGGTAAAGTATCTGCCAAGAGAGCAACAACAACCAGGTAGCCGCTGTGAATGTTGGCGGTGCTTAACTCATATTCCTAACTGCTAACTATCATATAAAAACTGCTAAAATAAATACCAAGCTTAGACATATGACTTATAACTAATCAATTCCATGAGTTTTGGTGATTATTCATTTGCAGGAGGACATGTCGGGATTGTACAAAAATTAGACTAAAGTATACAAGAAATACAACATTATAGACACCCAACACGAGCTCAAGGGAGGAGGAGGTCCACAACTAGGCAAAACAGGACCCAGAAGAGAGGAGAATATAGGCAAACCCAAATCAAATCACCTTATCTCCGCGAAAGCACCACATAGGCCCACTCTAGAAGCCCATAGGAGGTCACTCACCGAAGATGGGCCAATTTTGCGTCAGTTAGGGGGTGACCGACCCTAGGGGTGGGCTGACCCTCTCACTGGTTCCGTTCGGCCTGAACTTTGATCAGCGGGCTCATGCTGCCTCCCCAAACATCGGTTGCATGTGCTTCATAGAAGACTTGGCACGGAGGATGGTGGTTTGCTCAAGATAGGAAGGCATGCATGGAAACACAACTCCATTCCATCTCCACCATCCATCCTATGACAGTTTGATCCAAGGGCTGTGGTGAAGAGGCACACGGATCATTGACATGGAGCATTGAGTGTCCTCCACTCCTCCTCTCAACCTATAAATACCCTCTCACTCCCTTTCATTCAACACAACACACAAAGGAGAAAGAGCACCACACAAGAGTATCATTCCAAGGGCTTAGGCCCTAGATAGCTAGTATAATTGGTTAGAGAGAGAGATGTGAGGGAGAGTATGGGGAAGCGTCGGGTTTGTCGATGTCTCCCCAAGCATGTACCTCGACGAACACATGTGCCTCAACGGATCTTTCCGCTAAGTGAGTGCTTGTGTTTTCTATGGTAAAAAGTCTTTTGATTAGTTAAGCTTTATTCTTACTTATTTGCGGGATCGTCGTTCGTCCTTGTGACGAATACACTAGTAGACGGCCCTGATAAAGATGGATAACCCTACGCAATGCTAGAGTAGTAGTCGATAGCATAGACATGGTGTTTAGGCTAGAGGCTACCTTCGTTTGTCTCGTGCCCCACGGTTGAGGGGTAGGTGGCAGGTGGTGACAGCCATGTCCATCCCTCGTAACCCCCCACGTTCGGGTTTGACGTAGAGCTACAAGCCGATATCGCTTGGCAGACCAGGTGTACGCTGGTGCCCGAAGTAAGCTAGTAGAAGTAAAGTTTATCTGTCCTTAGATCCTAAAACCATAGGAATCCATCTCCACCCTTTCCAACATTACCCTTTGTGTTGTCCTTGTAGAAGAAGTACCTCCGTTCCCTGTGAAAAATACGATACCCTGAATACTTCCCGGTGAAGGCTACAACGGTAATTCTGTGCGCTTGTGGATTCTTTCAGGTTGCGTTATGAAATACCAACAAGCTTTCTGGCTCCGTTGCCGGGGAACAGTTGCCGTATTTTCTTTGAACCTAGTTCGTCCTCGTATTTGTATCTTTTCTTTTTATAAAAAAACACAAAAATATTTTCACCATGAAAACCACTCCTATCCAATACCGGTCCACTTCAAAGGGTGAGTTGCCTAAGACACCTTCTAAACCTAGGATTTCATTTGGCTATGAACTCCACCCTAGTTTTATAGCCATGGTTCGGGCACAACCCTTCTCAGGGCACGTTAATGAAAACCCCTGCCATCACCTGCTAGAGTTTGAGGAAATGTGTTCATGCCTGAGCATCTCTGGCATGACATAAGAAAATCTAAAGTGGACATTGTTTCCCTTCTCTCTCATGGGGAAGGTCAAACAATGGTACACACATGTCGTAGGAAGTATGAATGGGGACTGAGAAGAACTCAAAGACAAGTTTCAACTTGAATTCTTCCCTATGTCCCGTATCGACTCTCTACCAAGGGCGATCCTCGATTTCGAGTAGTTTGAGAAGGAGTCTATAGGTGTAGCTGTCACACCCAATTTTAAGGATAAAATGAAGTGCAAAATCTTATGTGCGCCCAGAGATCAGTCACACACATAAGCCGACAAATTATCAATAGTATCATCACATATGTTTATTACATCATGAATATGACAGATTTATCACATAAATATAGCGGGAATAATAAAAAAAATCTCTCGTGGAAGCTCCATATCACAGGGACGTCGGCTGGTTGACCACAAGTCTAGTAGTCCTCAGGGAAATCATCATACCCAAAGTCATCTATTACCCATCCGGGATTTTTATAAAAATAATGAAAATAAACAAGCAAAAGTACATGTCGTACTCAACAAGTGTAACACAGGGTTCATGAGGCTCGAAAGGCTTGACACAGGTTGAACAGTGTGCAGCTTTTAGTTGTCAAAATTTTAGCTTAAGAGTAGCAACAAGTTGTTTCAATTCCCAATGCAGAACACATGATCAAATGTAAACATGATTAATGAATAGCATAAACAGATATTACTTGGTGATCATCTATTCCATAAGGGTTCCAAGGCCGCTCGAGATCGTGAGCATGGCTGATATACCAGTTTTATACTTTGCAGAGGTTGTACACTTTCACTGTGAGTCGTGATACCCATATGCCCGGGTTTATAACTCCCAAAACACTTCCAAGGTGAGTAGGCAGGGTCACTATGAAGCCTTTCACAGGTTCATCTAACAAGTTAGGGCCATTATATTCACTCGGCAAACAGATGTAGAGCCCCCCTTTCCTAATGGCACATTGACACGCAGCCTATACACACAAGGAAAGAGGCCGCCCTATACCTGATTCGTCAAGCCATTCTTACGCCAGTAAAGGTAACCGCTAACAAGCTAGAAAAGGTCCTCATACTGAGCTAAAGCTAGAGCCTTGTAGCCCTCATAGCTGTACTATAAGTCTCGGATGATCACTTATAGATAAGTCCTTAGGGAGAGGAATCTGAAGCATTTAGAAAGTAGCTAAACACTCCAGCCCCCCGTTTCCATGTTGCTAAAAAGTCATATTTTAATGTTTATTGCATATACCATTAGTCAAGTTACAAGATCATGGTTTAATTGAGCTCTAGCGAAGCTACCCAAATGCATATCCCATAGGTGACAAGGTAATAGTTGAATTCTAGGGAATCCCTATCAAGGCGACACAGGCAACATGAATTTAATGAATTAAAGTGAATAGGAAACAAGGATGATCCCATGCTATACTTGCCTTGAGCAAAGTACTCCTACTGGTCCTGCTCGTCAAAGTCGTACCCTTGATCTCCCACGAACTGCTCACCGTCTATACTCGATAACCACAGCAACATACAAGCATCCAAGAGCAATCATGCAAAGCAAACAAAGCTATAGGTTAGAACAGTACATCAACATCAAAGAATCAAGATGAAAAGTTTGGAAAACGAATCTACGTCTCGCTATGAACACACAGATGCAAAGATCACCAAAAATCAGATCTAAAACAGAAAAGTTATGGATTAAACAAGTTTTCTAATAGCAAAATAATAAATTAAATCTAAGCTCAAATTTTAGAAGTTGGAAATCTACTTTACAGTAGCATGAATATGTAGATCACTTAATTACGAACCTAATGCAACTTGAACGGATCAAATCGGAGTTAAAACAAAGATTTTACGGCTAAAACAAGTCGAGTGGCAAAACTGTAAATACCTGAAAACGTATTTCAATCTAACCGAACCAAAATACGCTTTCAAAAGGCGAAAACGGAATCTGTAAACACGCTTTGGACTGCGGGTTGAATCTAGAATAATTGTAAGGGGCTTTTTGTAAGATTGGCAGCGAAGGGGTATTGGCCATCCACGGCCGTCGGATATGAGATGGGCGGTGGAGATTAATTCGGGCAGATGAGATCGGACAGCGACGGCTCACATGCGGCGACGCCATTGCCAGAGCTCGCCGACGACGTCGGCTTCGATGCTCCCGGTCACCACTGGGCACCGGAGAACGTCGGGGAGAAAGAGAAGCTTGAGGCGATCTCGTTAGATGGCTCGGGGGAAACTGTGACTGCATGGTGGCGGGCTATCCGCAGTGGTGCCTTGGCCAGAGCGGGCGATGTTCGGTGAACTCGGTCCACGGACCACCGTACAACGAAGAAGAAGCACGAGAAGATGGAGAATACGATGGAGAGCACGACTAGATGAATTACCTTGGCGTGAAGTGACGATGGGCGTGCAGCTCTCGACGAGGCATTCAACAATGGCGGCGGCTAGGGCTAAGCATGGTTGTGGCTGCTGGGGCGGAAAAAAATGAGCGGCGGAGGGGATTGGAAGGCGAGGAGGCACGGCACTATTTATGGGGTCGATTCACTTGGGCGTCACGGTATCACGGGGAGCGTAGCAGCACCAGACTCGACGGCATCGGCACAGGAGGGAGTCCAACTTCGCTACGGCGCCAGGAAGGAGAAGCCTGACCAACGGGCCTGGCCGATCAGTGGCGGAGGAAGGCGCATGGGTCACGGCTGGGCGGGTAGTGCTGGGCTGGTGCCTTGCTGGGCCGCGCGAAGCTGGTCATTGCGGTGCGCAAGGGAGAAGGCAACTGGGCTCCAGCCCAAGCAGGGGAGAGAGCGACGGCCTGGGAAGGAAAGAAGCGGGCCATGGCAGAAGCAGGCCTACGGGCCGAAACAGAGGAAGGAGAAAGGATTTTATTCTTTTCTTTTTCTAATTTTTCCAAAGCAAGCTCAAAATGAAATTTCAACTCAATTCGAAATCCGACTTCACACCAAACAATTCCAAAGAACATGAAGCGGCATGAATGCACATACATGATTGCTATTTTAATTTGATAACTTTATTATTTTTCCTAGGTTCAAGTTCCCACAAAATGCTTAATTAACCAATTTTCTCCTATTTCAAAATGTGCAAAATTTAGGGTGTTACAATTCTACCCCCCTTAAAATGAATCTCGTCCTCGAGATTTGGACGATGCTTACTCAAATAACTGTGGGTATGTTTTCCTTAGATCCTCTTCTCTTTCCCACGTAGCCTCATCCTTTGTATACCGTTTCCACTGAACCTTACACATCTTTATAACTCGGCTTCTTGTAACTCTTTCTGCCGTCTCCAAAATCCTTACCGAAAACTCATCATATGTGAGATCTTCCTTAACTGTAAGCTCCTCTAACGGTATCTGCTCCTCAGGCACACACAAACACTTCTTTAGCTGAGACACATGGAACATGTCGTGCACACCTGACAAACTCTCAGGCAATTCCAACTGATAAGCCACTTCACCACGTCTCTCCAAAATCTTGAAAGGTCCAATATACCTTGGTGCCAACTTTCCCTTCATGTTAAACCTTCTCACACTTCTCATAGGCGACACCTTCAAGTACACATAATCACCTACATCGAAAACCAATTCTCTTCTTCTAGTGTCGGCATAGCTCTTTTGCCAAGACTGAGCCACTCCCAAGTTATCTCTGATCAACCTTACTTGCTCTTCTGCGTCTCTCAAAACATCTGGTCCGAACACTTGAGTTTCTCCCGTTTGATTCCAAAACAACGGGGTTCTACACTTTCGTCCATACAAAGCTTCGAAAGGTGCCATATTGAGACTTTTCTGATAACTGTTGTTGTACGAGAATTCTGCATAAGGCAAACTCTTGTCCCAACTTGTACCATACTGCAACGCACAAGCTCTCAACATATCCTCTAATATCTAATTAATTCTCTCAGTTTGCCCATCTATCTGAGGATGATATGCTATACTAAAATTCAACTTGGTTCCCAACGAACTATGTACTTGCTGCCAAAAATGAGATGTAAATTGAGTACCTCGATCAGACACAATTTTCTTGGGAACTCCATGTAGACAAACTATCCTCTCCATATATAACTGAGCTAACCTCGGTCCATTATAAGTAGTCTTGACCGGTATAAAGTGAGCAACTTTAGTTAACCGACCCACTATTACCCAGATTGAATCATAACCTCTCTGAGTGCGGGGTAACCCAACTATAAAATCCATACCAACTTGTTCCCACTTCCACTCAGGTATCTTCATTGGTTGTAGCAATCCTGCAGGTCTTTGATGTTTAGCTTTGACTCTCTGACATGTATCACACAAAGCAACATATTCAGCAACATCTCTCTTTAGTCCGTACCACCAATACTTCTCTTTTAAATATAAATACATCTTAGTACTTCCAGGATGGATAGAGTAAGCAGACTCATGTGCCTCATGAAGAATTGCCTCTCATAAAGCCTTATCCTCAGGCACACATAGTCTTTTCCCAAACCAAAGAGTTCCATTGTCATCCATACAGAATCCTGGTGCCTTACCAATCACTATGTTTTCCGCTATCTCTTTCAACTTCACATCCTGTAACTGTCCCTTACGTATTTCTTGCTCCAATTTAGGCTCCAACACCAACTCCACTGCATTAGTGACAAAGCCCGGATTTAGTCGCTCAAACTCAACACACAACTCATTTGACATCGATGTCACTTGCACCTCATTGGCATAACTCTTCCTGCTAAGAGCATCGGCAACAACATTCACCTTTCCAAGGTGATAGTGCACCTCTAGATCATAATCTTTGATCAACTCTAACCATCGACGCTGCCTCATATTTAGATATGTCTGAGTGAAAATATACTTCAGACTCTTGTGATCAGTATAGATGTCACTCTTATGTCCAATGAGATAGTGCCTCCAAATCTTCAGAGCATGAACCACTGCTACTAACTCCAAGTCATGAGTAGGATAGTTTAACTCATGCTTTCTCAACTGACGGGAAGCATAAGCCACTACTCTACCCTCTTGCATAAGGACACATCCGAGACCCTGACGAGATGCGTCACAATAGATAGAAAAACTCTTGTTCAAATCTGGCAAAACCAATACTGGGGTTGTACTCAACCTCTTCTTCAACTCTTCAAAGTTAGCCTGGCACTTCTCGGACCACACAAACTTAGCATTTTTCTCCAACAAAGCTGTCATTGGCTTGGCAAGTTTAGAGAAACCATCTATGAACCTTTTGTAGTATCCAGCTAATCCCAAGAAACTACGAATCTCTCCCACATCCGTTGGTGGTTTCCAATTCAATACATCTTTCACCTTACTTGGATCTACTGTGATTCCACCATTAGAGACAACATGTCCTAGGAAAGAAACTTCCTTCAACCAGAATTCACACTTGCTTCGCTTAGCATACAACTTGTGTTCTCTAAGCTTCTACAAGACCAACCTCAGATGTTCAACATGCTCTTCTTCCGTTCTGGAGAATACCAATATATCATTGATGAATACCACCACAAACTTATCCAGAAACTCCATGAACACCTTATTCATCAAATACATAAAGTAGGCAGGTGCATTGGTCAAACCGAATGACATAATGGTGAACTCATACAAACCATACCTCGTAGTAAAAGCTATCTTGGGTATGTCAGTTGCACATATCTTCAATTGATGGTATCCAGAACGAAGATCAATCTTAGAGAAAACACAAGCACCTCTCCACTGATCAAACAAGTCATCAATTCTAGGCAACGGATACTTGTTCTTGATAGTAACCTCATTGAGTGACCGATAATCAACACACATCCTCTGAGTACCATCCTTCTTATCAGCAAATATAACCGGTGCTCCCCAAGGTGACGAACTGGAACGAATAAAACCTTTCTCCTACAACTCCTTAATTTGTTTCTTAAGTTCTTCTAATTCATTAACCCCCATTCTATATGGACGCTTAGCTATAGGTGCAGTCCTAGGTTATAATTCAATAATAAACTCAATGTCACGGTCAGGTGGCGTACCTGACAAATCATCGGGAAACACATCTGGAAATTCATCCACCACTGGATCCTCCTTGTTGCTGCTATCATTGAGCTAGTTCACCATAGCTATCGGTTGTGCTTGTATTACAACATCAACCCTGATTCTTTCTCCATTCGGTGCGGTCACCACAACTACCTTCTCCTTACACTAAATCACTGCTTGCTGTTGCATCATCCAGTCCATACCTAGAATCACATCTATACCAGATGCTCTGAACACAATGGGGCTCACTTTAAACTCTACCCCCCTTAAGAGTAGACTAGTCGGAAGACAATGGTATGAAGCTTGCATACTTCCACCCGGTGAATTTACTAATATGGGATTTTGCATGGTACATAATGGTATGCTATGATTTCTAACAAATGCTTGCGATATGAACGAATGTGAAGCTCTAGAATCAAAAAGAACAGTGGCAGGGGTTTAGTTAACATTGAACGTACTGAGCATGACTTCTTGTTCTGCAAGCGCCATCTCAGTAGACACATGGTTCACTTTCCCGTATTGGGTGCTGGTTTCTGATAGTTGTTCTGCCTTTGGGGGTTTGCTGATTGGGCTTCTTCGGGCAATTATAAGACAGGTGACCTTCTTTGCCACAACGGAAGCACTTGCTGGGGGTGCTAGGGCACTAGTCTTCATAGGAGTGTTGTTGGACGCTCCCTATCGTGGTGTCTGCTGACCACTCTGTGGCTGAGGACGTGGATTGGCATTCTGCTGCTGGTTCTGGATGCGCTAAGGATACTGACCATGATTCCACTGACTGGGTAGTCCCTGGAACCTCTGTTGAAAGCCTTGCTGAGGGTTGGTATGTGGATGAGTATTACTTCCAGAGGCCTATCCCTGAAGCCTCCTCTTCTTGGCCTCCATCTCCTTGCGCTTGTTGTCAATAACAATAGCGCGATTCACCAGCGTCTGAAAGTTGGGGTATGTGTTTGACATAAGCTGGAGTTGTAGACCATCATACAGACCCTTGAGAAAGCGGCGTTGCTTGTCAACATCATTAGCAACTTCATACAGAGCATAATGTGACAGCTGGGCAAACTTGTCACGGTACTCAGCAACGGACATGGATCCCTGCTTCAGAGCTCGGAATTCCTCCTGCTTGAGCTCTATCAGTCCCTCTGGTATGTGATAAGATCTAAAATTTTCTTTGAACTCCTGCCAGGTGACAGGAGGAGCGTTGGTGGGGCGTCCATACTCGAATGACTCCCACCAGTCTTGAGCTTCTCCCTGGAGCTGTCATGAAGCGTACAACACCTTCTGTTGATTATCACATTGTGCTATGTTGAGCTGCCTCTCCACTGCACGAAGCCAATCATCTGCTTCCAGCGGATCAGTGGCATGAGAGAACACCGGGGGACAGCCCTTCAAGAATTCACCACGCTTATCACAGGGTGCTCCACCACCCTGTTGGTTCTGCTGATTCTACACCAACGCTTGCATGATCTGTGTCTGTACTGTCAAGAGTTGCTCAATAGACAGTGGCGGTGGAGGTGGATGTGGGGGAAAACCTCCACGACCTCGGCCTCTTCCTCTTCCAGACATCTGCTATCAAACATTCAAAATTTAGAAATCTCCAAGTTAGAATACATTCTGAAAATTTTCCGGACGAGTCTCAACATCAGCAGCTCTGTAAAACAGTCATATCTCGAGTTCCAGAATTCCAAATAAGGCGTACTTTATATGGTTCGAAAGCTTAAGAAATTATCTACAACTTTTATTCAGACCACATTCCCAAATTCTGTCGTTAGGTTACTCAAAACAGGATACAACCGAAACTGTTCCCAGATTCCAGACTGCACGGAGACTTTAACTTGAAACAGAGATATCCCACGAACCAGATCAGATATGGGGGTGATTCCAGAGGCATTGGAAAGATGCTTAAGTCTAGTTGTTCCCATAAAAATTTCATAATTTTTGGTCAGGTAAATTTTAATTGGCATTAAGATAAAGGCAGACTGCTCTGAAAAACAGATTCCGAGAGAACAAGATGTAACGTACCCAACTACTCATTTATTGACCCAATCTTTAACTATGGAACTTGCGGACATGCCCACAAAGTTCCAGCACTCATTGCAAAGATCCAACTCACACATAAACATAATAACAAATCAACTAAACACACCAATGTCCACACCGCACTAATACACTCGTCTAGACTCAACTTTACTCATTTTACTATCGGGTTATTACATAAAAAGGGACTCCAACATCTATGGATGATACTTATGGGGAAGCTACTCATACATCCTTGGCAAATTGAGGCACACCCTTTGTTCATCTATCACCTACCGGTGCCTCTTGATAGTTTCCTGCTGCGCCTTCAATTGATTCTCCAATCGGCAAATCTTTGACACAGACTCATAGCCAAAGTGTACCATCGCTTGGGTGGTTGGATCCGTGCCCTGCAGGTCCATCATCGCCCATCCCAATTCTGGGTGTTGGTGAGGGAGGAATCGATATTGGTCATTCTTCATGTCCTCGAATCGGTGACCATGGAGGCCTATGCAAGCTTCAGCGGCTGCATCTTCTATGCCTTCCTCCATGGTAGCACGGTGACCATAGTGCGCATAGTTTGAATCCAGCTGATATGCGCCTTTCTGTTCGTCCTTGATAGTGATGCACACCCTAGTCTTCCAATAGGTGTCTTCAAGAGGGTGTGTATGTTCTTCGCAGGCGTATTCTACAGCTGCATCCCAGTCGCTGTAGTAGGTCTGAAGCATGCTCATGAGTCGGTGATGCGAAATGGAGGATTCACATCCCAGCTTATACCACACCTTCGTCGTCCACCCCAAGGGTAGGATCGGCTCATCCTCTTCAACAATGTCTTCCTCTTCATCATCGGACAAGTGGACGACCTTGACTTCTTGGGGTTCCTCCTAAACGGGCTCAGGCGTAGGTACTAGTGTTGGCAGTGTTGGTGGATCGAATTCCTGTTCCTGGGGTTCTTCCTCCTCTGGCTCCATGGACAAACCATGAGGCGGGTAGTACCCTCCAGTGCTGATGCAGGCAATCTTGTGGGCACGAGGCTTCTACAGAATTAGACTTTGTTAGATTAGGTTAGAAGCAATAATTTTCATAATAGAATAAGGCAAAAGAAGCATAAAACTTTAGCAAATATCAAGGATGAGATAGAAAGCATGAAATAAGTGAAGCCAAAGAAGCTAAAACGACCATTGCTAACTAGGCTTGCGTCCTACAGTCAACATAGCTCTGATACCAATCTGTCACATCCAATTTTAAGGATAAAATGGAGTGCAAAATCTTATGTGCGCCCAGAGATCAGTCACACACATAAGCCGACAAATTATCAATAGTATCATCACATATGTTTATGACATCATGAATATGACAGAGTTATCACATAAATATAGTGGGAATAATAAAAAAATCTCTCGCGGAAGCTCCATATCACAGGGACGTCAGCTGGTTGACCACAAGTCTAGTAGTCCTTAGGGAAATCATCACACCCAAAGTCATTTATTACCCATCCGGGATTTTTATAAAAATAATGAAAATAAACAAGCATAAGTACATGTCGTACTCAACAAGTGTAACACGGGGTTCATGAGGCTCGAAAGGCTTGACACAGGTTTAATAGCGTGCAGCTTTTAGTTGTCATAATTTTAGCTTAAGAGTAGCAACAAGTTGTTTCAATTCTCAATGCAGAACACATGATCAAATGTAAACATGATTAATAAATAGCATAAATAGATATTACTTGGCGATCATCTATTCCATAAGGGTTCCAAGGCCGCTTGTGATCGTGAGCACGACTGATATACCAGTTTTACACTCTGTAGAGGTTGTACACTTTCACTGTAAGTCATGATACCCATATGCCCGGGTTTATAACTCCCAAAACACTTCCAAGGTGAGCAGGCAGGGTCACTATGAAGCCTTTTATAGGTTCATCTAACAAGTTAGGGCCATTATATTCACTCGGCAAACAGATGTAGAGCCCCCCTTTCATGATGGCACATTGACACGCAGCCTATACATACGAGGAAAGAGGCCGCCCTATACCCGATTCGTCAAGCCATTCTTACGCCAGTAAAGGTAACCGCTAACAAGCTAGAAAAAGTCCTCATACTAAGCTAATGATAGAGCCATGTAGCCCTCACAGCTGTACTGTAAGTCCCGGATGATCACTTAGAGATAAGTCCTTAGGGAGAGGAATCTGAAGCATTTAGAAAGTAGCTAAACACTCCAGCCCCCTGTTTCCATGTTGCTAAAAAGTCATATTTTAATGTTTATTGCACATACCATTAGTCAAGTTACAAGATCATGGTTTAATTGAGCTCTAGCGAAGCTACCCAAATGCATATCCCATAGGTGACAAGGTAATAGTTCAATTCTAGGGAATCCCTATCAAGGCGACACATGCAACATGAATTTAATGAATTAAAGTGAATAGGAAACAAGGATGATCCCATGATATACTTGCCTTGAGCAAAGTACTCCTGCTGGTCCTGCTCGTCAAAGTCGTACCCTTGATCTCCCACGAGCTGCTCACCGTCTATACTCGATAACCATAGCAACATACAAGCATCCAGGAGCAATCATGCAAAGCAGACAAAGCTATAGATTAGAACAGTACATCAACAACAAAGAATCAAGATGAAAAGTTTGGAAAATGAATCTACGTCTCGCTACGAACACACAGACGCAAAGATCAACAAAAATTGGATCTAAAATAGAAAAGTTATGGATTAAACAAGTTTTCTAATAGCAAAATAATAAATTAAATCTAAGCTCGAATTTTAGAAGTTGGAAATCTACTTTACAGTAGCATGAATATGTAGATCACTTAATTATGAACATAACGCAACTTGAACGGATCAAATCGGAGTTAAAACAAAGATTTTACGGCTAAAACAAGTCGAGTGCCAAAATTGTAAATACTTGAAAACGTATTTCAATCTAACCGAACCAAAATACACTTTCAAAAGGCAAAAACAGAATCTGTAAACACGCTTTGGACTGCGGGTTGAATCTGGAATAATTGTAAGGGGCTTTTTGTAAGATTGGCAGCGAAGGGGTATTGGCCATCTACGGCCGTCGGATATGAGATGGGTGGTGGAGATTAATTCGGGCGGATGAGATCGGACGGCGATGGCTCACATGCGGCGCCGCCATTGCCAGAGCTCACCGGTGACGTCGGCTTCAACGCTCCCGGTCACCACAGGGCACGGGAGAACGTCGGGGAGAAAGAGAAGCTCGAGGCGAGCTCTGTAGATGGCTCGGGGGAAACTACGACTGCACGGTGGCAGGCTATCCGCGGTGGCGCCTTGGCCGGAGTGGGCGATGTTCGGTGTACTCGGTCCACGAACCACCGTACGACGAAGAAGAAGCACGAGAAGATGGAGAATACGATGGAGAGCATGACTAGATGAATTACCTTGGCGTGAAGCGACGATGGGCAGCACAGCGCTCGGCGAGGCGTTCAACAATGGCGGCGGCTAGGGCTAAGCACGGCTGTGGTTGCTAGGGCAGAAAAAAAACGAGCGACGGAGGGGATAGGAAGGCGGAGGAGGCACGGCGCTATTTATGGGGCCGATTCACTTTGGCGTCACGGTATCACGGGGAGTGTAGCAGCACCGGACTCGACGGCGTCGACACAGGAGGGAGTCTGACTTCGCTACGGCGCCAGGAAGGAGAAGCCTGACCAACGGGCCCGGCCGGTCAGTGGCGGGGGAAGGCGCGCGGGTCACGGCTGGGTGGGCGGTGCTGGGCCGGCGCCTTGCTGGGCCACGCGAAGCTGGTCATTGCGGTGCGCAAGGGAGAAGGCAACTGGGCTCCGGCCCAAGCAGGGAAGAGAGCGACGGCCTGGGAAGGAAAGAAGCGGGCCACGGCAGAAGCAGGCCTACGGGCCGAAACAGAGGAAGGAGAAAGGATTTTATTCTTTTCTTTTTCTAATTTTTCCAAAGCAAGCTCAAAATGAAATTTCAACTCAATTCAAAATCCGACTACACACCAAACAATTCAAAAGAACATGAAGCGGCATGAATGCACATACATGATTGCTATTTTAATTTGATAACTTTATTATTTTTCCTAGGTTCAAGTTCCCACAAAATGCTTAATTAACCAATTTTCTCCTATTTCAAAATGTGCAAAATTTAGGGTGTTACAGTAGCCTGGGCCAGATTTTTAGCGTTAATACACGCTGGCCCAGACTTGTCTTTACCCGATACCATATTGCTACAACTCTTTTATTTGGATATTGACATGGGTGCTAACCTATGCGTGGACGTGACTGCCGGAGGTCGTTTTACACACAAAACTATGACGGAACAAGTAGAATTCCTTGAGCACTTCATAGACAAACACTCTTCTTTCGTCATCAAAACTAAATCCCTCCAGGGAAAAGTTACGTCGAGTGTTGAGGAGTCCTCACCAGTCGAATCCAAACCTATACCATCCTTAGATTGGACTCGTGAGCCCTCACCCGAACCACGAACACAAAAGGAAAGATTAATTCATCCTTTAGAGTTCCCTATCGAATTCGAGGACTATGGCAACACCTCAAAATACGTTGGGAAAGAAAACCTTACATGTCCTTCTAAGAAAGTTTTCCCTAAAGTAGAACCATGAAAGGAATAGTTGATGGAAGTAAAATGTTCTTCCAAAGCAATTCGGATTCTTTCACCTTCCACGACCATGCCTTTTTCGTTAAGGGGAACCAATGTAGAAGCCCTATACAACCCCATAGTTGGGACTAGCATCATGTCAGAATTTATTGCGAAAAATCTTTTGGGTGACATGCCGCTAGTCCCGACCAACAAACTTTTCAAAAGTGCATCAGGACTCATCTTTGAGTGAGTGGGATTGTCAAGGCCGTGCCAATTGAAATGGATGAAAGTGAGGTTCATCTAGACTTCCACATCTTTTCCATCCTTGAGTTTGATCTTCTCATAGGCTACCCTTTAAACAAACTTTTCAAAGAAAAACCTTCCCATGGGAGCCTTGATGAGAAGTTTGGGAAAACTGCTTTTGCTACCCGCTCAAAAATTCCAATGGTGAAGCATCATCCCAACAATGACCCATTCGAGGAGGTGGAGTTCACTTCCCCATTCGTTGCACATCCTTGTGAAACTGAATGTTCTTCACCAACCTGGCTCAAACCCAAGCCATGTCCCTCTGGCTATCAAAACATTGCTCTTGATAAGGGTCGAGATTCAACATTAATCCTACACGATATATCACTCGAGAATGAAAATTGTTGTGCTATGGACATTCTCAGAGCGCCAACTATAGAGCTCAAAAAGAATGATTCCACTAGCAAGCATGAAGGTTTCTCTTTTGAGACCCCTCATGTTTCATGCTCACCCTTGGGCTCTCTAGAGTTGACCACGCTTAGTGCCACATGCTTCTACAAAGACCACAACCATCTCCTAGTCCTCGTTTATAAACTCTTTTAGAAGAATGGTTGTGGATGCATATGTTTATCACAAATATTGCAAATCTCGTGGATGCGTTATGATGCTAACCATGCAGCTTGAATGATAATGCTAAATGCCTAGTGGTGAAGCTGGGAACTAAACCACCATTGTTAGCTGCAAGATGAAGTTCCCATGGTCGAGCTTGTGACCATCAACAAAGCACTGCGGGGAGATACCCTGGATTATCATATAAAAAACACAATTTCCTTTCAATAAAAAGCAAGAACATGTTGTCAGGATAGTATGCACCTTCGGGTATTCTTGGTGGCTAACCCTTCTAGTTAAAGATCAACAAGAATAGGGGACATAGAATACCAGAAATCATGGGAGCTGCATCAACTACATATGTTGATGATCTTTGGTAATGAAACACACCAAAAAGGAGACCCTGATCCTGCACACTTGACTTTCACACAGAAGTCCAAGTGTGGGGTAGGATGGTGAGAATCTTGAATTCCATACATACCAAAGATAATCCTACTAAAAAAGAGAGATGATGATAGCTCTATCTTGCTATAAAAAAAGAGAATATATATATAGTTAAAAAATTATGATAAAAAAATGTTCACCAACTCTACTACTCATTTTTGTCTCCATATGATGTTGCTCATGCTAGTCCATGATTTCTTTGTTTATGTCATACGCTATTGTTTGGATGTATTCTCGTGAGTTACATCCATATGCTTTTTAAATTAAGCATGGTGCTTAGGTTAAAATAACCTTCTTTAATCAAATTTTGACATGGTGTTAAATTTTGATTAATGAACCTGAGTTATTGTTTTCATAATCAATGAAAGTAAATGTTATAATGGAGATAAATCAAGGCTATGTTATGCAAAACTTTACATTAGCCTTGCTTGAGTATACAAAGTCTTGTGAATAAATAAGAAAAAATATATAAATAATAATAAACATAATAATAATAATAAATTATGAGAAAAAGTTCCTAATAAATGAATAAACTTTAGGCTTCCCAGTGTTTAGATAGGTAGAGCCCTTGTTTGTTTCCTTCTTTTGTTTTTTCTGTCAAATAAAATAGTTACAGGAATAAGTGTGGGGGAGATCTCTAATGCATAACGAACTCACATTCGATATCCCCCATCAACACGTTGCACAACATCGAACGATCCAACATGCAAGAAGGACAGGTAGATAGCTCCAAATAGGGTTGGTTGAACCTTTGGTTTAGTCAAAACCTCCTCTGACTTAGCTCCTTCTTCTTCAACGATGGTTTGTGTAACACAACCCTCAACTCCCTGCAATTCTGAGTTTGAACAAACATAAATCTTGATCACTAAAATTAAACCAATTCATCCCTGTTATCTCCTCCTAATAAACAATGCCCCTATGTACCACACTTTATTTATTTATTTTGAAAAGTGACATGTCCATAACATGTTTAAGATAGAAGCTTGCATAAAGCTTGTTCCATATACATACACTTATGCTTGTGGGAAAATATTCTAATAGGACAATCATGTTGACTAAGTTGTTATGGGGTGTGATACAGTTCTGACATAGAAATCCTACCATTTTCATTCAAAGTACTTGGAGAATTTATTTTGATAAAAATGTTACAAAACTATAGTATCACATACTCCTCAATTGGTGAGCAATTCTTACCAAAGACAAATATGACATCTTGCAAGTTTCAAGCCATCTACATAAGCCGCTTGTTATTGTGTTGAGTTTGGTCAAGTCTTGTTGACCTTTGTTGACAAATTTATCATGCTCCCAAGATCAAGAACACGTACACCCACATACACACACTGCTCCTACACTAGGAGTATGCAAAAACATGCTTCCATCTAGATCCACTAAAAATTCTGCTCCTACACTGGGGTAGACAAAAATATGCTCGATAGGAAAGTACTCCATGTTCTATAAAGATAATGATCTCTCCCTGAATACGGGGTTTAGAAGAAGAAACATGGGCTATGAAAAAAGAGCATAGAAAATATTTTGGACACATGAAGGTCTAAGTACAAAAGAAAAAAATGATGAACACATGAAGGCTCATGTATTGAGAAAAAAAGAGAGAAGAAAGATAGCCATGTTTCAAAATAATAGGTTATTGGGAGAGAGATCATATGTACAAGAGGAGTACGATATTAGTTTACCTTTTTCCACGCACATGCATATCTTGATCTGAGAGTATGGCACTTCTCTCCTTGGATCCTTGATTTGACTTTACAACATATGCAATACAAGTATGCTATATTATCCCAACCTAAAGCTCCACATAAACCTTTTTAGAAGTAGGAGAAAACAAAAGAAGGCAAAACATTGATATGCCTTGGTAAGGATTTATACACCATTGAGTGATTTGAGAGTGCCATTTGAGGAGTATAGAGTGAACTATGCTTTTCTTTTTTGAGAAAAACTTTCAAAGCTCCAAGTGCTAAGATGTGAAATTGGGAAGATGACTTTGTTTTGAGAACTGTTCCACTTTTCAACAACCCAAGGAAATATGTTAGCTAACGCCACATATCCCACTTGTGTAAAGAATGTGTTGCAATAACTTTCATGTATAGTTGTATATCTTGGGATGTTATGCTCATGATTACCTTTATCTCTAAGCTTTGCTCGAGGACGAGCAAAGGGGTAAGTGTGGGGGAGCTTGTTGGCGGTGCTTAACTCACATTCCTAACCGCCAACTATCATATAAAAACTACTAAAATAAACACCAAGCTTAGACATAGGACTTATAACTAAGCAATTCCATGAGTTTTGGTGATTGTTCATTTATAGGAGGACATGTCGAGATTGTACCAAAATTGGCCCAAAGTATACAAGAAATACAATATTATAGACACCCGACACGAGCCTAAGGGGGGGAGGAGGTTCACAACTAGGCAAAATAGGACCTAGAAGAGATGATAATATGGGCAAACACAAATCGAATCACCTTATCTCCGCCAAAGCACCACATAGGCCCACTCTAGAAGCCCAAAGGAGGACACTCACCGAAGATGGGCCAATTTGGCCTCGGTTGGGGGGTGATCGACCCTAGGGGTAGGCTGACCCCTCACTGGCTCTGTTTGGCCTGAACTGTGGTCAACTGGCTCATGCTGCCTCCCCAAACGTCGGTTGCATGTGCTTCACAGAAGACTTGGCATGGAGGATTGCGGTTTGCTCATGATAGGAAGGCATGCAAGGAAACACAACTCCACTCCATCTCGACCATCCATCCTATGAAGGTTTGATCCAAGGGCTGTGGTGAAGAGGCAAACGGATCATTGACATGGCGCATTGAGTGGCCTCCACTCCTCCTCTCAACCTATAAATACCCCCTCACTTGCTTTCATTTGACACAACACACAAAGGAGAAAGAGCACCACACAAGAGTATCATTCCAAGGTCTTAGGCCCTAGATAGTTAGTAGAATTGGTTATAGAGAGATGTGAGGGAGAGTACGGGGAAGGCTGGGCTTGTCGGTGTCTCCCCGAGCTTGTACCTCAACGAACACATGTGCCTCAATGGATCTTTCTGCTAAGTGAGTGTTCATGTTTTCTATGGTAAAACATCTTTGGATTAGTTAAGCTTTATTCTTACTTGTTTGTGGGTTCATCGTTCATCCTTGTTACGAATACTCTAGCAGAGGGCCTTGATAAATATGGATAACCCTACACAATGCTAGAGTAGTAGTCGATAGCGTAGACGTGGTGTCTTGGCTAGAGGCTACCTTCGTTTGCCTCATGCCCCATGGTAGAGGTGTAGGCGGTAGGTGGTGATAGCCCTCTCCGTCCCTCGTAATCCCCTGCGTTCAGGCTCGACGTAGATCTATAGGCCATTGTCGCTTGGCAGACTAGGTGTATGTCGGTGCCTGAAGTAAGCTAGTAGAAGTAAAGTTTATCTGTCCTTTGACCCTAAAACCATAGGAATCCATCTCTATCCTTTCCAACATTACCCCTTGTGTTGTCCTTGGATGAATTAGGTAGAAGAAGTACCTCCGTTCTCTGTGGAAAATATGATACCCTGAATACTTTGGGCTGAAGGCTACAACGATAATTCTGTGCGCTTGCAAATTCTTTCTGTTTGCATTAAGAAATACCAATAGTGAACACTCAAGCGACTATAGCGGCAACATCAATAGCGACCAGGTAGTCACTGTGAACCAAGCAACTACAGCGGTAATATCAACAGCGGCCAGGTAGCCGCTGTGAACAATTGAGCGACTGCTGCGGCAACATCAACAGTGACTAGGTATCTGCTCTAAACCGAGCGACTATAGTGGCAACATCAACAACTACCAGGTAGCTACTGTGAATAGCTGAGTGACTACAGCAGTAACATAAACTAAGGCAGGGCAGACCGATGCGAAGAGTAGAATGAAACACACACAGATATAGTACAATAAGGAGCAACTCCGGCGAACGGCATGACGGAGCAAGCGGAGTGCATCAACGAAGCCTTCAAGAAGGGGATGACATCCGTAGACGTCAACTTCATTGGGAGAAGCACCCAAAAGGGACTTTTGTCCCCAAACTTGCCCCAACAACCCCCAATGACGAACTGAGCATTTGACGATGCCTCCAAGATGGTGATGATGCTGGCACACCACCGTTGTCAGCCCAAGGCAAGAAGCCTAGCGGGATTTTCACCCCAAGACTGCTCACTGACCACGGCAGGCCAGATCCGGCCTCCCAGCTAGCATGAGAAAGACCAGGGGAGGAGGCCTCAAAGCCGCTAGCACAGGTGCTGTAGCAGCGTCCACACCACTGCAGCACGGGCATGCAACCCGCCGGCCACCGGATCTAGACGTCATGCGCCGGCACGGAACAAGGCTTGGAGGGCACACCTAGCGAAGCTCTAGGTTGTGCACGTAAGCCATGCTACCCGTGGCCTCCAAGAGCTCCATCGGCAGCTTGAGGAAGAACTGCATGTGCTACTCCTCCAGCTGCAGGGCGGAGCCCAAGCACTCCTACACCGATGCTCCTTGTCCTTGAAGGCGTCCTCAACGCGCTTGAAATGGAGGAGAGAGCACCGCAACCAGTGACCACCACACAAGCCATAGATCCAGCGGGGGGAAGCCAGATCTAGCCCAGGGGGGGCCAGATATGGTCCGCCGGCCAGCTGGCACGCCGGAGAAGCCGGGGAAGGTCGCAAGACCGACTGCCGGTGGGCTCTTGTGTGGGCGCAAAAGGGTGGAGGCATCGGATTTGGCTACCGGGACCCTAAAACACCACCCGCCTGGCCGCACGTCCACGCCAGAGATAGAGACGATAGGTGGTGTGGGGGTGGTGAGGAGAGGGGCAGGAAGGGGGAGGAGCTGTGGCTGAGCTCCCTTTTTTCGGGGCCACCTCTGGCTGCCGCCGCCGCACGCCGGAGGGCGGCGATGGCGGCCGGAGGGGACGCATAGATGCGGGGGCCTAGGGCGTAGGCGAGGTCGCTCGACGGGGGAGCTCGGGGGAAGGGGGAAGTTTTCATCCCTAGCTCCTTTCGGGTGCTATACCTCATGCGTCCTGACTGTCTGTTGTTTCTCTTGTCGAAAACCATCTAACGTGCAGCACTCCGCTCACTCCAGGGGTGACACTGACCATGTTACTACTGCTTCTTGCGTAAACCGGTAGTGATACTCATGGATATCACTATCGACAAATGATTAGACTCAGCAATGATGTGCCTGTTATCACTGTCGGGTCGTCAACCCGAACGTGATAGGCCACCCCCATCACTACTGATTATCCTCTGTCGGAAGAAATTTCGGCAGTGATAGGGGGTTCTGACTGGCAGTGATCTACTATTCTAGCTAAGTGGACTAGTATATCTTAAACTAGAACCATACTCTGCATGTTGCTACAGAGATTGTGGATGATTTGGAATGAAATCAGACTACATATAATTACTTACATAAGAGGATAAATCATTATAAATGACTGTTAGTTGATGGTGTGGCAAGCTAATGTGGTCAACTAAATGCATGCCAATAGATGATATGGCTCGCTGACCTGGATAGCTCGAATGAGGAGATAACTACCATATTTTCATGTACTAGTGGGCTGCTTATGTGGATAGCTTCCATGTATAGATAGACATACTAGTGGTATTTGCAAAGATAAGATACTGGAAGGATACCTCGTTTGTTGCTACGAAACTTTCTTATAAATGAGTTGGACCTACATATTCTTCCATTGGTTCTTATCAAAATATGGCATGCGAGGAAATGAAAGAATGCAATGAAAAACTAATAGAATTAGATACAACAATAAGATGATGGAACAACAAAACAAGTAGAAATATATGGCTGCACTGTATTTTCTCTACATTGGAAGTAGCAATTGCACTTAGTGGATGTGACGTGGTTAGATTGCTTTAAGAGGTTGAATGTTAGTGGGGATGACATGATATTTAGTGGAAGATGATGTGGATGGTTTGCATATTGAGATAGAACAAAAGTAGTAAGTAGTAATTGCGCATAGTTCAGTTGACGTTGATAGCTTGCATTACGAGGTTTAAAGTTAGTGGGGAGCAGGAATGACATGTCATTTAGTAGGAGATGATGTCGATGGTTACTGGGATATGATGTGAATGGCGTGCTTGTAGAGATAGAAGGCTGGCTGGGTTAATGATTATAAAATACTAGCTAGCAGCATACACCGCAAGTTGCCGTGGGAATTGTGAATGATTTGGAATGAAATTGACTACATATAATTACTTATATGTAGGGATAAACTTTTATAAACCGATATTTGTGGATGATGTGGCACGCCGACATGGACAACTATGTCTATGTTACTGGATGATGTGTCTCACTGTTATGTATATTATAGTTGTAGATGAGGTGGACAGCTCGCATGTCAAGATAGAACTTTATTGAGGTTTAGGATTATAAGAGATATAGATATAGGTATAGGTATAGGTATAGGTATAGGTATAGGTATAGGTATAGATATATATATAGATATAGATTAGATATAGATATAGATATAGATATAGATATAGATATAGATATAGATATAGATATAGATATAGATATAGATATAGATATAGATATAGATATAGATATAGATATGCAAATGAGGCTATTAAGGCATTAACGATGAAGATATATGAGTGATGCCTTGTCTTTATATATGAACTACCAAACGGGCTTGTCCATGAGAACCCAAAGCCTAAAATTGAAGACAGACACAGGAGTCATCTTCATTTGTCAGTACGACTGAGAGCTAGCAGTGTTGATATGACGAGGGCTTTGCAACTGATATCTGCTGCCACCTGTCTTGCACCACTGATGCTGGTATGTGTGTATATTTTAAGCTTGAGTTTGCAATATTTTAATCTTTTACTGATTAATAAACTAATGTGCAGATGCGAAGATAAAATGTACCCCTGAAACTCCACGTTGTGACCTAGCTGAATGCCACCGTAAATGCCAAAACTTACAGCTTCCAAAAGTCGTATCCATCTGTGTGACTAATCGCAATCCACAGGAGTGCTGCTGCCAATATGATTAATAAAAGCCGAGGAAGGCTCCCTCTTGGATGCAAGATGATGATTAATAAAATATAGTCTTATGGTTTTGATAATGATATCATGCTTGCGTCTATTTGTTCTAAAAAAAACTGTGGCGCACTTTACTACAAAATCACTTTTACTAAATCTCCTACGACTTCTTTGTGGAGGTTAAAAGTGGTTCAGCCTGCCACTATAATTTCTACATATGGTTGCCTAAGAAAAGTGTCACTCTAAGTAGCCTTATATTCTATTAACGGCGGTGGTCTTAAGATGACCTCCGTAAAAATCCATATACACAGGACTCGTACATAAAAATCATAACTTTTTTTATATGAAGTCGGATCAAGACCTGTTTTGTACTAAAAGAATAGAACTCGATAAGATCTAAAACTATGTAGATGATAAATTTTTAATTTGTGATTACTTAGAGACCGATATATTGGTTACAAATTTTCTGATCTATTCTAAGAAGACATTTTTTGGGAACAATTTTCTAAAGCCACTACAACAGGGTTCCGCCAATGGTATTTTAACCGCTTGTTCTATTAAAATTGTTGGTGATAATATATCACCGCCAATTCATAACGGAACTGGTGGAGAAAATATTTCATATGTAAAAACACAGCTAGGGGGTTCTCTCTCCCACAGTCATCTACACATCACCTCTGTCATTGCCGCCAAACACATACGCGCCTTCATGCCTCCTTCCGCACCGATTAGTCACCGCCACTCTGCCACTTCCCTCCTTTGACACACGTACCTTTGCCTCCATCCCTGTAATAAACATAAAAAAATGACAAAAAGTGTTTAGAAGTGGCCAAGGCCCAACCAGCCCACCACTCCCGAGACACAAATCGCCCCAAAACCATAGATAAAGCACCCCTTCCCCATCTTCCACTGTTCCTTCTCCTGCTCGAGCTCCTTTTCCTAGCACGTCTCTCTCCATGTTGCCTGTTCCCTCTCCGTCTCGAACAACTCCTCCAAATCAGTGATATCCATGGAAAAAGATCAAGGAAAATGGATTGAGGAGGAGGAGAGGATCAAGTAGAACTGCATCTTGGTGTAGATTGTCCTTTCCCTAACTGTTTTTTATTGCCCTACAATGGCGATAGCCAAGATATAGATTTGCAAAGTTAGATTTATTGTTTCCTCATCATGATGTTTAGTTGAGGTTTGGTCATGATTTAGACCACGTTATAGACCCTTTTTATGAAATCTCATAACACCAAATTTGTATATTCAGGGGCATTTTATAAAATCCAGTGGTTTGACCGCGAATATTTGAATGGTGATAGTGGTGATCAAATTAGAATCCTATGTGCAAATATTCAGTGTTGATCGACAAATTTTTTGGGCCAGCCACTTGACAGACACCAACACTACACCATGAAACATTTGTAGAGGCGACAAAAAATGGTAGAGGTTCCCAAATGTAATTTCGGTCAAGAGAGAAAAAAAAACACTGATCCACCTTTAACTCTGTCTTAGCGTGGGCAGAACGAGAATTATGACAAGAGCCCCCGCATCGTGGGGTCACACAATGGTAAAAAGTTAAAACGGAGAGACTGGGACACGTGCACATCGATCACAGTTATTGTGATCAAGGCGTGGCCGCTCTGTGATTGGTCTATTCCTGCTGTTACTGCATGTACTGTACAACATATTTTTGGGACCTTCTCGGTCAGGGGCCTAGGACGGCCGCCCCCATCGCCCCCTCACAGGGCCAGCCCTGTATAGAAATCAAC
Organism: Miscanthus floridulus; assembly: GCF_019320115.1. Classification (NCBI taxonomy): domain Eukaryota; kingdom Viridiplantae; phylum Streptophyta; class Magnoliopsida; order Poales; family Poaceae; genus Miscanthus; species Miscanthus floridulus. The sequence continues at coordinate 106,922,460 of NC_089588.1, read as the reverse complement.
GATTTCTAAATGGGTGGGTATCATCTACCACTAGAGACCGATTTCTAGAGGCTGGGCAAAAGATAGCTACCTCTACAAATTGTATACAGAAATTTACAAATTGGGTTACAAATAGAAAAAACTTGACATGGCGAGAAGCCCACCAGCCAAACCCTCGCTGCTACGCATCGCAAGTCACAAGCCACACATCTAGAATTGCAATTCCTATGGGGGTGTTAAAGACCACGTCTATTAATAGATGTATTTCCGCCCTTGTTTGTAATTTGACCAGCAGTTCTTGACTTTTCCATTTTAAATTTTTTATGTTCCAAAAATAAGTTTTAAATTCTCATATTTTGATATCTAAAACTTTTCATTCTTTTCCATGCCACCAAAGTTTAATGGTCAGTGAGATCCAACTTTTTATTGAAACATTTTCATTTCAAATTGTTTTAACACAAAAAATATTTAATAAAAGATTCATAGAAGTCAGTAAAAAGGATAGCATTCCATGTTTTGTCATATGAGATCTTTTACAATCGCTGGAAAAGTACCATTACACTTCCTAGTACTTTTGTGTTTATTATTTTCTAACCTATTGTTCGGGTTATATAAATAGGATACACCAAACCTTGGCCATAAGAGTCGCGCAGGATGGCCCAGCTGGCCACAGCCTGCCTCGACCTCTCGCCCTCGAGCCATACGAGGCCTGCCTCGACCTTCCCACCTCTCAACCTCGCACCGCGCGATGCCCACGACCGCCTCCCACCTTATCCGTTGAGGAAAGGACAAAAGGTGGGTGAACGAATTCAGTATGAACTTTTTCTTGATTGTCTATCTGTGCGGTTCTTTTTACAAAGGATTCTTACTATGAGTTTTGGCTGGGCCAAAGGGTTACATTTCCTGTGCCTTTACTCTCTCTCTTACCTCCGCTTCTCTCTTCTTTGGTCGACATTGAGTACGAGTCTGTGTTCTTGCGCGAAGAAGCTGAGTTGTTGGTCTTTGACCTTGCGCGCCTTGCGGAGGCTTCGGTGCTTGTCTTGTTGCTCTGGCCTCCGTCTTTGTGCTTGCTTGAAGTTGACAGGGAAGCTCTAGCATGTCGCAGCGGAGAAACTAAAGTGCTCGTATTCTATCTTGCTGATGTTAATGAAGGTTTTGGCACAATTTGAGCATTCATCGGAGGTGGTAGTTTTTATTCTTGATGCTTCTCTAGAGGCCACAGAGTAATTTGAGCAAGGAACGAAGGTCGAAGAAGCATTTCTTGGACATTGTCTCCGCTTGCGCCTAGATTGTTTTGTTTTTGGCTTCGGCTATGCTGGAGCAGTTGTGCTCTCGTTGAACATGGTTAATGCTGGGTTGCACCAGATGGTGTCTTCGGTTGCGGGGGGATGTAATGAGCCTTCGTGCGATACCATTCCGCAAACTCTGACACTGACTGTTTGCTGCCGGGCTATGGTCATTCAACGCCCCGTGGAGGCTGTACGACAGCAAGTGGAGGATGCGTGCAACCTCAACGTGGCCTTCGCCGAGCTGTGCGAGCAGCTAGATTTACATGTCTTTGCACGATGCCTTCTGGTCTCTCATTTCTAAGGAAACTTTGGCTTCCATTTTTCTTTGCTTTGGCTCTATAGTGCACTAGCTTTTGGTTGGTTTGGCTTCCCCCTGGCGGTCTTCTGGAGGTAGGGGTATGAAAATGCACTGACTGGGGCTATTGCTGGGGCAGGGTGCCAAACTTTATAGCCTACTACTTGTACGTTTTAATAAATCTTGGTGGTCGGCCAGTGTTTATTGCTTAGATACGTTTCTAAGTCATGATGAGCATCGGGTTTTTTCGGTACCTAGCATATCTTTTGGTCTTTATTCCTGTTGTACCTTAGCTATCAATTCATGATAGTTATCTGGAGCTTTTATGATGACAAGCCTTTTCCTAATGCCTATGGCCAAGGTAGGTCTTTGTCAGGTTTGTTTTGGTCTTCTTTGGCTATTTTGATAAATCCTTGATGCCTGAATGTGGACAGGGCTTCCTCAAGGTTACAGGCTAATTTAGTCATGGAGGTCGTTCCATGCTTCATAGCCTTCGTCTAAAGCATTGGAAGGTCCTCTTTGTCGTAATATTGTTGTCGAATGTTGTGGCTCCGTTGCTAGCTGCTTTCAACCTTCGCTTTTCATTGTATTCTTGGGGGATTCCTATTTATATTTTTAGAGGTTTTACATGGAGCCTGCCTTGTTAAAAACCTCACCTCCGCTAGGAGCCCCCTTTGTGAGGAAAAGAGTGCAAGCCCTTTTGCATGAAACGTAAAGAAAACATGAAAACTATTAGAAGCTTGGTGACCTTCGCTTATAGTTCCGCGGAGGCCACCCTTTTTTATATTTAGATGTAGAACCTACGCAAATTGTCGATGTTCCAGGTGTGAGTTGTTGTTTTGCCTTCGTTGTCAGTGAGGTAGAATAACCCGGGACTTTCGGCGGCCATTGCCATGTATGGGCCTTCCCATTTTGGTTGAAGCTTTCCAACATTTTTAGCATTAGGTTGTCTTCTGAGGACTAGGTCTCCATCTTGTATGAGTTTTCTAAACACTTGGCTGTCTCACCACATTTTAGTTTGCTCTTGGTATTTTGTAATGTTTTCTACTACTTCCAATCTTGTGCCTTCGATTGTTTCCTTGGAGTAGTCTTGATCTTCTGCCAGTGTTTGTTTTATGACGCGGAGGCTCTAGTGCCTGGCTTGATTCTGCTAGGTTTGATTCTAGGTGCCAGTCTTTGAAGTTGTTCGAGTCGAATTGCTTTCCATTGTCAACTGTTAGGGTTCTTTGTACTCCAAATCTGCAAATTATGTTATGACAGAATAACTTTTTTACTATATCTGATGTGATTGTTGCAAGTGGTTTGGCCTCAATCCATCTTGTGAAATATTCCATGGCTACTACTGTGAACTTGTTCCCCCCTTGTGATGGTGGTAGTAGGCCAACCAGGTCCATGCCCATCTTTGTAGGGGCCAAGTGGGTGGGATGAGTTGTACAACAGTCAAAGGTTTTGATTGGTGCTCTGGCATGCTTGGCATGTCTTGACAATCTCTTCTACGTCTTTGATGTGCGTAGGCCAATAGAATCCTTGCCTGATGGCCTCTGTAGACAGTGCCCTCGGACCAATGTGTGAGCCGCATAAACCTGGGTGGATTTCCTGTAGAAGGTTTTTGCCTTCGCTCTAAGGTATGCAGTTGAGTAGCGGTTGGACAACCCTTTTCTTGTACACTATTCCATCTATCAGTGTATAGCTTGCTCTTGCTATCATTCTTGTTGTGCTCGCTTCATCCTCTGTGTGATGCACGTTGTTCAGGCAATCTATGATTAGCTGCCTCTAGTCTTCAGAATCGGTAACTAAGATGCTTGCAGTACTTGGTAAAAGGCTCCATTTGGTATGGGCAAGTTGTTTGCTGCTGCCTTTGCCAGTTTGTTCGCTTCTGCATTTTTTGCTCTTGGTATCTTCTACAGGGTGAATCCCTAGAACCTCCGCTCATGATCCCTTACTGTGGCTAGGTATTTGACCAGTTCTGGTTCCCGTGCCATATATTATTTTTCAACTTGTCCTGCTATGACTTTGGAGTCTATTGTTACCAATAATGTTTTTGCTCCGAGTGCCTTTGCCTTGTTGAGGCCCAGTATGAGGCCTTCGTATTCTGCTATATTGTTTGTTGCCTTGAATTCTATCCTTGCTGCATACTTCATGCGGAGGCCAAATGGTGCTATCAAGATGACGAAGGCCCTAGTGCCTAGATGTCCCCAAGCCCCATCTATGTAGGGTGTCTAGATTTAGGGCTGAGGCTGTGGGGCTTGGTGTGTCGAAGGTGTCCAATCTGCCATAAAATCTGCTAGTGCATGTGATTTGATTGTTGTTCTTGATACATAGTTGAGTTCAAACTGGGATAGCTCTATTGCCCATTTCCCTATTCATTCGAAGGTTTCTTTGTTGCTAAGTATGTACCTGAGTGGTTGCGAAGAGGGTACTATGATTTTGTGTGCCTTGAAATAGTGCTTCAATTTCCATGAAGAGATCAACACAGCGTATGCTATTTTTTCTATCTTTGTATAGTTCAACTTTGCTCCTGACAGGGCTTCTGAAATGCAGTAGACCGGCTTTGAATGACCTTTGACTCTTCTTTTTTCTCTTAGACAAGCACCCCACTGAACACATGGTCAGAGGCTGCAACATATAACAGCAATGCATCCTCCAGATCTGGCACTGTCACCACGAGTCTGGCAGCCAAATAATTTTTGAGTTGTTAGAAGTCCTTAGACTGTTCTGACCCCAATTCCACCTTATCTCCGCCTCTGAAAGCTTTGAAGAATGGGAGGCAGCGTTCTGCTGACTTTGAGATTAATCTGTTCGGCGCTGCTATTCTTCTAGCTAGTTTTTGGACTTCCTTTTGGTTGATGGTTCCACCATTGAGATTATGGCCATTGTTTTGTCTAGGTTGGCTCTTATGCCTTTGGGTCCTATGATGTACTCAAGCATTTTACCTCTGCTCATGTCGAAGACACTTTTCTAGATTAAGTTTTAGCCTGGCTTCTCTTAGATTGGCAAATGTTTCCTTTAATTTTGCTATGTGATCTCCTTCATTCTTGCTCATTAGCACAATATCATCAACATAAGCTATAATGTTTTTTCTGCAGCTATGGGCCGAGGACCGCCTTCGTCATTCTAGCGAAGGTTGATCCTACGTTCTTTAATCCTTTGGGCATTCTTGTGTAACAATAAGTTCCAAAGGGGGTAGTGAAACTTGTCTTCTCTTCATCTTCTTTGTTGAGCCAGATCTGGTGCTATCCTAAAAAGCAATCCAGGAGAGAGAAGCGTTTGCATCCCACTGCCTTATCGATGGAGGTGTTTATTCTTGGCAGTGGAAACGGGTCTTTCTTGCATGCTTTGTTCAGATCTGTGAAGTCTATACACATTCTCATCTTTTCATTTTTCTTTGGCACTAGTACTACATTTGCCAGCCATTCTGAGTACTTGACTTCTATGAGGACGTTTGAGTTTAACAACCTCTAAACTTTGCCATTTGCTGCTAAGATTCTCTCCTCCAACATTTTCCTTTGTCACAATTTCTTTGGCTTTATTCTAGGGTTGATGTCAAAGGAGTGTTGTATGATATCCCTACTTACCCCTTTCAGGTCGGAGGCTGACCAAGCAAAGACGTCTTTGTTCTTGGCTAAGGTTTCTATCAGTTTTGCTTCTTCTTCTTTTGACAGGTTGCCTCCGATCGTGACCTTTCTGTCTAGGACTGCATCTTCTAATGGGACTGTCTTTGTTGCTTCTTGATCCTTGAGATCTGTTTTTCCCTTTGGCATGTCCAGAGGCTCCGGTGAGTTGGTTTTGGTTGCTTTGACGGAGTTGATATTGTGCTGCGATTTATAGATGGCTCTTTCTATGTTTCTTGCCTCCTTCTGACTGTCGTGGACTATAATGGTTCCATGCAAGGTTGGCATTTTCATCCATAGGTAGCCCATATGGATGGCTACATTGAACTTGTTTGTGAACCCTCTTCCGAAGATGGCGTTGTAGGGGTAGTAGAGATCTACTATGACGAAGGTCACATATTCTGTTCTTGTGTTTTTCTGACTTTCGAAGGAGACTGGCAGGGATATTTTTCCTAATGCATCGATCCTCTTTCCTCCAAAACCAATTAATGGTGAGTCCGAAGGCTACAAATGACTCCTGCTTAGCTTCATCTGGTGGAAGGCATTGACAAACATAATATCTACAGAGCTTTCGAAGTCTATGAGAACCCTACTGATTTCCCATCCTGCAATGTTAGCCTTGATTACCATGGTGTCGGTATGAGAGTAGCTTTCTAGTTGCAAATCTTGTTCTGAGAAGGTGATTGGCGTCTTCGACCAATCTATGTAGCGCACTGGGCCTTGAACTGCTATGTTATTGATCAACCTAAGGTGATCTTTTTTCTGTTTCTTTGTCTAGAACTCCATCGAAGTGCCTCCGGCTATAGGCAGTATCATGCTGATTTTGGGTAGGGGTGTGTGAGAGTTGAGTTGGTGTTCTGGGTTGGGTTCATTTTTGGGTGTTGCCAGCTGTGTTGGTGGAGGCGGAGGCAATGCCTCTAGCTGCCTATTGTGTACGTGGAATGGCTGGCTGGCCTCAATGAATGTTATGTGCGGAGATCTCGAGTTTAAGTAGGTGAGGTTGGCATCTGCCCATCGGTTGCTAGTCAGCCCCTACTGCTGAGTACTTGGTCTCCATGCGGGTAGGAAGTTTGGGTAGTAGGAAGCGGCTAAAATGGATGGGTGAATTTGGGTGGAGTTTAGGCTTGGGTAAATTGGGTAGTATTGCTGCTGAGATGCTGCGAAGGTGTGGTTCACCTCTCTTGTGGGTTGTTGTGGCGAAGGTGGTGGATTTGCTCTGCTTTTGATCCTTTCTTGCGTCTCCTTGGCATCTGGGCAATCCCTAGTGATGTGCCCTTTGTTTTCTCCATGGAAGAAATAATACTACCTTCGCTGCCTTTGGTTTTGGTTTCTATTCTAGTTCCTACCTTGGCTATTTCCCTTGCTTTCGGATTATTTCTGAGCCACGCTGCTTGGGCATGCCTTCGCCGGTTGCTGCCCCTACTGGTTGTTTCCTTGTTGTTCTATGTTGAAGACTTGCTGGCTTTGCCCGTACTGTGGCTACGGCTGGCCTTGGCTTTTGTTGCCCTTTTGGGCATTTTTGCTGCTGCCCTAGAACTGCTTGCACTGGTTTTGTTCTTCTAGCCTTCTGCGGAGGTCATTATCAGATCTCCAATACTTCTCAAATTCATTGTAAAGGTCTTCGATGGACCTTGGCTTTTCCCTAGCTAGATGAGCTTCAAAGGGTCCTATGCGAAGGCCTTTGATTGCTGCTTCGATAGCAACGTCCTCCGGGACATTGGGTGCTTTTGCTTTTATTTGCAAGAATTTCTGGAAGTAGTCTTTTAAGGCTTCTCCTTGATTCTGCTTGCATTGGAATAGATCCATGGAAGTTAAGGATTCACTTGTGAACCCCTTGAAATTTGCTAAGATCTTGTCCTGAAGGTCTTACCATGAATAGATAGAACTTGGCTTTAGCATCGAATACCAGGCTAGCGTGTCGCCTTCAGCTGCAATGATGAAATATTTGGCTAGTACCGCTTCATTTCCACCAGCGGAGGCTGCTGCTGCCTCAAAGCTCATGATAAATTGTCGTGGGTCTGATCTTTCATTGAATTTGGACAAGGTGATGGGTTTGTAGGAGGGAGGCCAGGGTGAGCTCTGGATGCCTTCGGATAGTGGTGATTTGGAATCGATGGTTCTATGGGTTTGCGGCGAAGTGTATGGTGTGTTGAAGGTTGGTTGGGCTATGGTATGTGGTGGAGGGTTGGGTTGGCTTTGATTTGCTAAGTGGAGCTAGTTGGACATGTTGAAGTTAGATTAAGAAGGCTACATACTTTGTATCTCGGCCTGTAGGACGGCTAGCTGCTGCTTGAGCTGATGTTTGGGCTGCCCGTTGATTTGTGGCGAAGGCTGCTACGACCCTATTTTATTCTTACTGCATGCTCTGCAACTGAGCCTATAGTTGTTGAAGCTCTTGTTCTAGAGTGGAATTTGGGGCTTGCTGCTGCTCGGATGCCGGAGGCTGGTCTTCGACCGTAGGCTCATCTTCAACTTGATCTTCTGTGGCGCTAGCATAGGTGCTGCGGGCAGTACGCCTGGGTCGTCCTCTTGTCGAGGGCTCTGTGGGAATCCTAGCGGAGGCTGCTCTCTTTCATGCCATCGTGGGTCTTGCTTAGCCAACACGCGGTGGGCGCCAATGTTGGAAAGTTTGGTTTCTAGCGATTGAGACAAAGGACAAAGAAGACCTTTACCCAGCCATTTGTCCTAGGCAAAGGTATGAGTAATGAAAGGTGGGCTCTAGCCTGATTAGGGTTTCATAAATGTCTCTCCCCCCTATATAGAGTTTGAGTCCCCCTTTTATAGGGCACTGTTTGTTAGAGCTACACTTTAGATTTCCTACCCCTTGTCGGTTACAGTACATTCCTAGAATATTCCTATGCTAATACAAGCCCCCTAGGGCAGTTTGGGCAGCTTCTTCCTCTACCGCCTTTGCCTATTGGGCCATCATCGACGACCCGTCATCGGCCCATGGCCTAGTAATGCCGCCGAGCGGGGGCTTTCCCTGGTTCCGGGGCCTCCGCCCGGAAAGCCTTCGCCGGAGCTTCCCGACCTTCGGTTCTGATGCATGAGCCATGGCCTTCACTCGTACCATGAGAGCCTTCGCCCTCGACCATGTCCTGGTGCCTTCGCTTCTGACGTCCAAGCCATGGCCTTCGCTAATGCCACGAGAGCCTCCACCCCTGACCGCGTTCTGGTGCCTTCACTGTAGCTTCCCGGCCTTAGCCTCACGCGATCGCCCGAGTGGAGGCCTCTGCTTCCTTTCCCTGCACATTATTCGTAAAACTTGTTAGCCGTTAGTTCTTATTGCTATTACGAACTTTGTTCTCCGTGACTCATAACCATGTCCCAACACCAAGCGAACTAGCTTCTCCCTCCCTTGGGCTCCTGGCCACATGGGCTGGGAGAACCCTACTCCTCTGCATGTAACCTGACCCCTGCAACTATATAGGGGCAGCCAGGCCCTCTTTCAAACGATCCATTTCCCCTTCCTTGAACTCTTCCCACCAGTAGTTGGACTGTAGCTTGCATACTCCTGTTGTAAGCCTATTGGAGAACTTTGGCATTGAGGAACACGTACTCACACGTCTCTGGCACTAGACGTAGGGCATCGTCCTGAACTAGTATAAATCCTTTGTATCCAGAGTGCTAGCCATCGAATCACTTGAGCAGCGCGGCGATAAACTTACTGGTCGGTTCTCAAAACACTAACACCTATTATTTGAGGAAATTATTTCTAAAAATAAATTATTGATATTTAGGATTAAATTAAAAATTGTTCTGGCCTCCATCGCGCCTCATGTTGTCACCGTCTCAAGCTCGACCTCGTCCTGTAGACCGCATCCATCTCCATATCTAGCATCTACCCAAGTACCTCCTCCTCGGACGATGGCTGTCATCGCGTCCTTGCCAGGCCTGCGGAATCACTTCTTCCCGCTCACCGGCCACATCACGACTTCTCGAGTAACCAATGCTCAAGCTCCCAGAGCTCCACTGCAGCAGCCAAGACACGGAGGTCATGGTCGGGGAGGCACGTTACCCTCGCAAGCCTGGACTTGGTACAGCACACAGGACATGTTGTTGGGTGGGTGCAGCTTGTGTCATGGGAGCCCAGCCGAACCAGAATCCCAACAGACCTTGTCCGCTGCCATCTTACAGAGCGGCGCTGGACGAGTTGTTCACGCCGTTGATGGACAACCACGTTCGCCAGCAGCAGGTGGATGACGCGTGCTGGCATTACCTGACGGAGGGGTCGCATGCCTTCATGAAGCGACTAGCCAGGACCAGGAAGGCGGCCAGCGCTCGTCATCACGGGTGGAGACGATCGCGGTGTACATCTAGAAGGGCAGAAGGCCCTTGCCGGTCTCACCATCATAGAAGATAACAAAATTACTGTTTTACCTTTAACTGAATATAATTAAATAACAAAAATCTTGATCTAGTCCCACCAATTTTAGTATTGGTCCCACTAATTTTGGTACTATCCCCACCTCTTTGGTATCTCTGAGTACTTTAACATTGGTACAACCCATTTTCACCATTCAATCTGTTCCGACAGATGGTCCATATTTCTTCCAACCATTATAAATTTTTTCGTCATATATATAAGTTACCAAGTAGCATAGTGTTAGAAGTACACATGCAGATTTCACATAAAAACATATCACTTATTTGTTTCTTCCATAATTAAAAGAAATTGCTAATTTAATGTTGGTTTTAACTTTTTAGGAACATGTTGTTTTAGAGGGGTGGGGGGGGGGGGGGGGGGGGGGGGGGGGTACCAGGCACATTATCAATCGTGTGGTGGTTGCATACCCATAACCTCAAATCAGACATTCCAGTAGAGCTCTTTGAGAAAACAGCCTCTACAAACTGAATTGGACTCTCTAAAAAAAAACAACTGAATAATACTATCGATTCCATCTAATTAATGACCTAATTGCGCACTCCACCATGATTCAGTGGCTTTGAGCAGTACCACCCATTGCGGATGTTTCCTGCATTACCTACAAAGCTCTAACGATGAACATGGCAGTATCTATCTTCCTATCGGTGTTGAACAGATATAGTAGCATGCTACTCATGTCAGTTTTGTTGCTAGTTCACGCTAAACCAACCCATCATGTATTTTGGCTCGAGATGTAGTTGTCGTGATGGGCAATTAGGATAGTCCTGCATTCAATCGAACGGAGTTGGCAGGAAACAGAGGATGCAGGCACACCTTGCTAGCATATAGAATTAGAAGCGACTCATAAAAGGTAGCTTGATCCTCGTGACTTTTGCAGCTATAAGACACGCCGAACAAATGATGTAACTAGAATATGAGGCCGGACCATACATATGTGTTCGCAAAACTTGCAGTTCTGTTACTAATACTACGAACTAAAGCATAGAGAGAAAATTGAAGACGTCTTTGTTCTTGGCTAATTAAGGTTTCTATCAGTTTTGCTTCTTCTTCTTTTGACAGGTTGCCTCCAATTGTGACCTTTCTGTTTGGGACTGCACCTTCCAATGGGACTGTCTTTGTTGCTTCTTGATCCTTGAGATCTGTTTTTCCCTTCGACATGTCCAAAGGCTCTGGTGAGTTGGTTTTGGCTGCTTGGATGGAGTTGATATTGCGCTGCGATTTATAGATGGCTCTTTCTATGTTTCTTGCCTCCTTCTAACTGCCGTGGACTATAATGGTTCCATGCAAGGTTGGCATTTTCATAGCCCATATGGATGGCTACATTGAACTTGTTTGCGAACCCTCTTCCGAAGATGGCGTGTAGGGGTAGTAGAGATCTACTACGTCGAAGGTCACATATTCTGTTCTTGCATTTTCCTAACCTCCGAATGAGACTGGCAGGGATATTTTTTCTAATGCATCGATCCTCTTTCCTCCAAAACCAATTAATGGTGAGTCCGAAGGCTACAAATGACTCCTGCTTAGCTTCATCTGGTTGAAGGCATTAACAAAGATAATATCTATAGAGCTTTCGGAGTTTATGAGAACCCTACTGATTTCCCATCCTGCAATGTTAGCCTTGATTACCATGGCGTCGGTATGAGAGTAGCTTTCCAGCTGCAAATCTTGTTCTGAGAAGGTGATCGGCGTCTTCGACTAATCTATGTAGCGCATTAGGCCTTGAACTGCTATGTTATTGATCAACCTAAGGTGATCTTTTTTCTGTTTCTTTGTCTGGAACTCCATCGAAGAGCCTCCAGCTATAGGCAGTATCTGCCGATGGTGGATAGGGGTGTGTGAGGGTTGAGTTGGTGTTCTGGGTTGGGTTCGTTTTTGGGTGTTGCCAGCTGTGTTGGTGGAGGCGGAGGCAATGCCTCTAGTTGCCTACTGTGTACGTGGAATGGCTGGTTGGCCTCAATGAATGTTATGTGCGGAGATCTCGAGTTTATGTAGGTGAGGTTGGCATCTTCCCATCGGTTGCTAGTTAGCCCCTATTGCTGAGTACTTGGTCTCCTTGCGGGTAGGAAGTTTGGGTAGTAGGCTTGCTGCTGCTCGGATGTCGGAGGCTGGTCTTCGACCGTAGGCTCATCTTCAACTTGATCTTCCGAGGCGCCAGCGTAAGTGCTGCGGGCACTATGCCTGGGTCGTCCTCTCATCGAGGGCTCTGTGGGAATCCTAGCGGAGGCTGCTCTCTTTCATGCCATCGTGGGTCTTGCTTGGCCAACACGCGGTGGGCGCCAATGTTGGAAAGTTCGGTTTCTAGCGATTGAGACAAAGAAGCACAAAGAAGACCTTTACTCAGCCATTTGCCCTGGGCGAAGGTATGAGTAATGAAAGGTGGGCTCTAGACTGATTAGGGTTTCATAAATGTCTCTACCCCCTATATAGAGTTTGAGTCCCCCTTTTATAGGGCACTGTTTGTTAGAATATTCCTATGCTAATACAAGCCCCCTGGGGCAGTTTGGGCAGCTTCTTCCTCTACCGCCTTTGCCTGTTGGGCCATCATCGACGACCCGTCATCGGACCACGGCCTAGTAATGCCACCGAGCGGGGGCTTTCCCTAGTTCCGGGGCCTCTGCCCGGGAAGCCTTCGCTGGAGCTTCCCGACCTTCGGTTCTGACGCATGAGCCACGGCCTTCACTCATACCACGAGAGCCTCCGCCCTCGACCGTGTCCTGGTGGCTTTCGCCGCAGCCTCCTAACCTTCACTTCTGACGTCCGAGCCATGGCCTTTGCTCGTGCCGCGAGAGCCTCCACCCCTGACCGCGTTCTGGTGCCTTCGCTGTAGCTTCCCGGCCTTAGCCTCACGCGATCGCCCGAGCGGAGGCCTCTGCTTCCTTTCCCTGCACATTATTCGTAAAACTCGTTAGCCGTTAGTTCTTGTTGCTATTACGAACTTTGTTCTCCGTGACTCATAACCATGTCCCAACACCAAGCGAACTAGCTTCTCCCTCCCTTGGGCTCCTGGCCACTTGGACTGGGAGAACCCTACTCCTCTGCATGTAACCTGACCCCTGCAACTATATAGGGGCAGCCAGGCCTCTTTTACACGATCCATTTCCCCTTCCTTGAACTCATCCCACCAGTAGTAGGACTGTAGCTTGCATACTCCTATTGTAAGCCTTTTGGAGAACTTTGGCATTGAGGAACACGTACTCACACATCTCTGGCACTAGACGTAGGGCATCATCCCGAACTAGTATAAATCTTTTATATCCAGAGTGCTAGCCATCGAATCACTTGAGCAGCGCGGCGATAAACTTACTGGTCGGTTCTCAAAACACTGACACCTATTATTTGAGGAAATTATTTCCAAAAATAAATTATTGATATTTAGGATTAAATTAAAAATTGTTCTGGCCTCCATCGCGCCTCATGTTGTCGCCGTTTCAAGCTCCACTAAAAAATCTACTCCTACACTGGGGGTAGACAAAAATATGTTCGATAGGCAAGTACTCCATGTTCTAAAAAGATAATGATCTCTCCCTGAATACGTGGTTTAGAAGAAGAAACATGGGCTATGAAAAAAAGAGCTTAAAAATATTTTGGACACATGAAGTTCTAAGTACAAAAGAAAAAAATGATGAGCACATGAAGGCTCATGTATTGAGAAAAAGAGAGAGAAGAAAGATAGCCATGTTTCAAAATAATAGGTTATAGGGAGAGAGATCATATGTACAAAAGGAGTACAGTATTAGTTTACATTTTTCCACGCACATGCACATCTTGATCTCAGAGTATGGCACTTCTCTCCTTGGATCCTCGATTTGACTTTACAATATATGCAATAACAGTATGCTATATTATCCCTACCTAAAGCTCCACATAAACCTTTTTAGAAGTAGGAGAAAACAAAAGAAGGCAAAACATTGATATGCCTTGGTAAGGATTTATACACCATTGAGTGATTTGAGAGTGCCATTTGAGGAGTATAGAGTGAACTATGCTTTTCTTTTTCGAGAAAAACTTTCAATGCTCCAAGTGCTAAGATGTGAAATTGGGAAGATGACTTTGTTTCAAGAACTGTTCCACTTTTCAACAACCCAAGGAAACATGTTACCTAAAGCCATATATCCCACTTGTGTAAAGAATGTGTTGGAATAACTTTCATGTATAGCTATATATCTTGGGATGTTATGCTCATGATTACCTTTATCTCTAAGCTTTGCTCGAGGACGAGCAAAGGGTAAGTGTGGGGGAGCTTGTTGGCGGTGCTTAACTCACATTCCTAACCGCCAACTATCATATAAAAATACTAAAATAAACACCAAGCTTAGACATAGGACTTATAACTAATCAGTTCCACGAGTTTTGGTGATTATTTATTTGTAGGAGGAAATGTCGAGATTGTACAAAAAATTGGCCTAAAGTATACAAGAAATACAATATTATAGACACCCGACATGAGCCCAAGGGGGGAGGAGGTTCACAACTAGGCAAAGCAGGACCTAGAAGAGAGGATAATATGGGCAAACACAAATCAAATCACCTTATCTCCGCAAAAGCACCACATAGGCCCACTCTAGAAGCCCAAAGGGGGTCACTCACCGAAGATGGGCTAATTTGGCCTCAGTTGGGGGGTGACCGAGCCCAAGGGTAGGCCAACCCGTCACTGTCTCTGTTCGGCCTGAACTGTGGTCAGCTGGCTCGTGCTGCCTCCCCAAACATCGGATGCATGTGCTTCACAGAAGGCTTGGCACGGAGGATGGTGGTTTGCTCAAGATAGGAAGGCATGCATGGAAACACAACTCCACTCCATCTCAACCATCCATCCTATGATAGTTTGATCCAAGGGCTATGATGAAGAGGCACACGGATCGTTGACATGGCGCATTGAGTGGCCTCCACTCCTCCTCTCAACCTATACATACCCCCTCACTCCCTCTCATTCAACACAACACACAAAGGAGAAAGAGCACCACACGAGCGTATCATTCCAAGGGCTTAGGCCCTAGATAGCTAGTAGAATTGGTTAGAGAGATGATGTGAGGGAGAGTACGTGGAAGACCGGGCTTGTCGGTGTCTCCCCAAGCTTGTACCTCGACGAACACATGTGCCTCAATGGATCTTTCTGCTAAGTGAGTGTTCATGTTTTCTATGGTAAAACATCTTTTGATTAGTTAAGCTTTATTCTTACTTATTTGTAGGTTCGTCGTTCGTCCTAGTGACGAATACTCTAGCAGAGGGCCTTGATAAATACGGATAACCCTACACAATGCTAGAGTAGTGGTCGATAGCGTAGACATGGTGTCTTGGCTAGAGTCTACATTCGTTTGCCTCGTGCCCCATGGCTGAGGTGTAGGCGGCAGGTGGTGATAGCCCTGTCCGTCCCTCGTAATGCCCCACGTTCCGTTTTGACTTAGAGCTACAGGCCATTGTCACTTGGCAGACAAGGTGTATGCTGGTGCCCGAAGTAAGCTAGTAGAAGTACAGTTTATCTACCCTTAGACCCTAAAACCATAGGAATCCATCTCTATCCTTTCCAAAATTACCCCTTGTGTTGTCATTGGACGAATTAGCTAGAAGAAGTACCTCCGTTCCTTATGGAAAATACGATACCCTGAATACTTCCGACTGAAGGCTACAACGGTAATTCCATGCACTTGTGGATTCTTTCTGTTTGCATTAAGAAATACCAACAGTGAACACTCAAGCGACTGTAGCGGCAACATCAATAGTGACCAGGTAGTCGCTGTGAACCAAGCGACTGCAGCGGTAACATCAACAGCGGCCAGGTAGCCACTATGAACAATCGAGTGACTATAGCGGCAGCAACAAGACTGCAGCGGCAACATCAATAGTGACCAGGTAGCTGCTCTAAATCGAGCAACTGCAGCGGCAACATCAACAGCTACCAGGTAGCTGCTGTGAATAGCTGAGCAACTACAGTAGCAACATCAACTGAGGTAGGGCAGACCGATGCAAAGAGTAGAATGAAACACACACAGATACAGTACAATAAGGAGCAACTCCGGCGAATGGCATGGCAGAGCAAGCGGAGTGCATCAATGAAGCCTTCAAGATGGGGATGACATCCGTAGACGTCAACTTCGTTGGGAGAAGCACCCAAAAGGGACTTTCGTCCCCAAACTTGCCCCAGCAACCCCCAACGATGAATTGGGCATTTGATGATGCCTCCAAGATGGTGATGATGTAGGAGCACCACCGTTGTCGGCCCAAGGCAAGAAGCCTGGCGGGATTTTCACCCCAAGACTGCTCAATGACAACGGCAGGCCAAATCTGACCTCCCAGCTGGCCTGAGAAAGACTAGTGGAGGAGGCCTCGAAGCCGCTGGCATAGGTGCTGTAGCAGCCTCCACACCAGTGCAGCACAGGCATGCAACCCGCCGGCCACTAGATCTGGACGTCATGCGCCAGCACGGAACATGGCTTAGAGGGCACGCCCAGTGAAGCTCTAGGTTGAGCATGTAAGCCACACCGTCCGTAGCCTCTGAGAGCTCCATCGGCATCTTGAGGAAGAACTGCACGCACTGCTCCTCCAACTGCTGGGCAGAGCCCAAGCACTCCCACACTGATGCTCCTTGTCCCTGAAGGCGTCCTCAACGCGCTCAAAATGGAGGAGAGAGCGCCGCAACTGGCGACCACCACACAAGCCGTAGATCCGGCGGGGGAAGCCAGATCTGGCCCAGGGGGGCCCAGATATGGTTCGCCGGCCAGACGGCACACCGGAGAAGCCGGGGAAGGTCACAAGACCGACCGCCGGTGGGCTCTTGTGCGGGCACAGAAGGGTGGAGGCACCGGATCTGGCTACCGGGACCCTAAAACACCACCCGGCCAGCCACACGTCCATGTCAGAGATACAGACTATAGGTGGTGTGGGGGTGGTGAGGAGAGGGGCAAGAAGGGGGAGGAGCTGCGGTCGAGCTCCCTTTTTTTGGGGCCACCACTGGCCGCCGCCGCCGCATGCCGGAGGGCGGCGACAGCGGCCGGAGGGGAGGCGTAGATACGGGGCCTAGGTCGCAGGCGACGTCACCCGACGGGGGCGCTCGGGGGAAGGGGGGAAGTTTTCATCCCTAGCTCCTTTTGGGTGCTATACCTCACGCGTCCCTACTGTCTGTTGTTTCTCTTGTAAAAAACCATATAACGTGCAGCACTCCGCTTACCCCGGGGGTGACACTGACCATGTTACTACTGCTTCTTGCTTCAACCGGTAGTGATACTCATGGATATCACTATCGACAAATGATTGGACTCAACAATGATTTGCCTATTATCACTGCAGGGTCATCAACCTGGCCGTGATAGGCCACCCCCATCACTACTGATTATCCTCTGTCGGAAGAAATTTTGGCAGTGATAGGGGGTTGTGACTGGCAGTGATTTACTATTCTAGCTAAGTGGACTAGTATATCTTAAACTTGAACCATACTCTGCATGTTGCTACAGAGATTGCGGATGATTTAGAATGAAATCAGACTACATATAATTACTTACATGAGAGGATAAATCATTATAAATGACTGTTAGTTGATGGTGTGGCAAGCTAATGTGGTCAACTAAATGCATGCCAATAGATGATATGGCTCGCTGACCTGGATAGCTCGAATGAGGAGATAACTATCATATTTTCATGTACTAGTGGGCTGCTTATGTGGATAGCTTCCATGTATAGATAGACATACTAGTGGTATTTGCAAATATAAGATACTGGAAGGATACCTCGTTTGTTGCTACTAAACTTTCTTATAAATGAGTTGGACCTACATATTCTTCCATTGATTCTTATCAAAATATGGCATGCGAGGAAATGAAACAATGCAATAAAAAACTAATAGAATTAGATAGAACAATAAGATGATGGAACAACAAAGCAAGTAGAAATATATGGCTGCACTGTATTTTCTCTACATTGGAAGTAGTAATTGCACTTAGTGGATGTGACGTGGTTAGATCGCTTTAAGCGGTTGAATGTTAGTGGGGATGACATGATATTTAGTGGAAGATGATGTGGATGGTTTGTATGTTGAGATAGAACAAAAGTAGTAAGTAGTAATTGAGCATAGTTCAGTTGACGTTGATAGCTTGCATTACGAGGTTTAAAGTTAGTGGGGAGCAGGAATGACATGGCATTTAGTAGGAGATGATGTGGATGGTTACTGGGATATGATGTGAATGGCGTGCTTGTATAGATAGAAGGCTGGCTGGGTTAATGATTATAAAATACTAGCTAGCAGCATACACCGCGAGTTGCCGTGGGAATTGTGAATGATTTGGAATGAAATTGACTACATATAATTACTTATATGTAGGGATAAACTTTTATAAACCGATATTTGTGGATGATGTGGCACACCGACATGGACAACTATGTCTATGTTACTAGATGATGTGTCTCGCTGTTGTGTATATTATAGTTGTAGATGAGGTGGATAGCTTGCATGTCAAGATATAACTTTATTGAGGTTTAGGATTATAAGAGATATAGGTATAGGTATAGGTATAGGTATAGGTATAGGTATAGGTATAGGTATAGGTATAGGTATAGGTATAGATATAGATATAGATATAGATATAGATATAGATATAGATATAGATATAGATATAGATATAGATATAGATATAGATATAGGCATTAATGATGAAGATATATGAGTGATGCCTTGTCTTTATATATGAACTACCAAACGGGCTTGTCCATGAGAACCCAAAGCCTAAAATTGAAGACAGACACAGGAGTAATCTTCATTTGTCTGTACGACTGAGAGCTAGCAGTGTTGATATGACGAGGGCTTTGCAACTGATATCTGCTGCCATTTTCCTCACTTTGGTGATCCTGTCTTGCACCACTGATGCTGGTATGTGTGTATATTTTAAGCTTGAGTTTGCAATATTTTAATCTTTTACTGATTAATAAATTAATGTGCAGATGCGAAGATAAAATGTACCCCTGAAACTCCACGTTGTGACCTAGCTGAATGCCACCGTAAATGCCAAAACTTACAGCTTCCAAAAGTCGTATCCATCTGTGTGACTAATCGCAATCCTCAGGAGTGCTGCTGCCAATATGATTAATAAAAGCCGAGGAAGGCTCCCTCTTGGATGCAAGATGACGATTAATAAAATATAGTCTTATGGTTTTGATAATGATATCATGCTTGCGTCTATTTGTTCTCAAAAAAAAAACTGTGGCGCACTTTACTACAAAATCACTTTTACTAAATCTCCTACGACTTCATTGTCGAGGTTAAAAGTGGTTCAGCCTGCCCTTTAAGCAAGACACAGGGCACAGGGCTGCCACTATAATTTCTACATATGGTTGCCTAAGAAAAGTGTCACTCTAAGTAGCCTTATATTCTATTAACGGCGGTGGTCTTAAGATGACCACCGTAAAAATCCATATACACAGGACTCGTACATAAAAAATCATAACTTTTTTTATATGAAGTCGGATCAAGACCTGTTTTGTAGTAAAAGAATAGAACTCGATAAGATCTAAAACTATGTAGATGATAAATTTTTTATTTGTGATTACTTAGACAGATATATTGGTTACAAATTCTCTGATCTATTCTAAGAAGACATTTTTTGGGAACAATTTTATAAAGCCATTACAACAGGGTTCCGCCAATGGTATTTTAACTGCTTGTTCTATTAAAATTGTTGGTGATAGTATATCACCGCCAATTCATAATGGAACTGGTGGAGAAAATATTTCATATGTAAAAACACAACTAGGGGGTTCTCTCTCCCACAGTCATCTAGACATCACCTCTGTCATTGCCGCCAAACACATACGCGCCTTCATGCCTCCTCCCACACCCAATAGTCACCGCCACTCTGCCACTTCCCTCCTTTGACACACGTACCTTTGCCTCCATCCCTGTAATAAACATAAAAAAATGACAAAAAGTGTTTAGAAGTGGCCAAGGCCCAACCAGCCCACCACTCCCGAGACCCAAATCGCCCCAAAACCATAGATAAAGCATCCCTTCCCCATCTTCCACTGTTCCTTCTCCTGCTCGAGCTCCTTTTCCTAGCACGTCTCTCTCCATGTTGCCTGTTCCCTCTCCGTCTCGAACAACTCCTCCAAATCAGTGATATCCATGGAAAAAGATCAAGGAAAATGGATTGAGGAGGAGGAGAGGATCAAGTAGAACTGCATCTTGGTGTAGATTGTCCTTTCCCCAACTGTTTTTTATTCCCCTACAATGGCGATAGCCAAGATATAGATTTGCAAAGTTAGATTTATTGTTTCCTCATCATGATGTTTAGTTGAGGTTTGGTCATGATTTAGACCACGTTATAGACCCTTTTATGAAATCTCATAATACCAAATTTGTATATTCAGGGGCATTTTATAAAATCCAGTGGTTTGACCACAAATATTTGAATGGTGATAGTGGTGATCAAATTAGAATCCTATGTGCAAATATTCAGTGTTGATCGACAAATTTTTTGGGCCAGCCACTTGACAGACACCAACACTACACCATGAAACATTTGTAGAGGCGACGAAAAATGGTAGAGGTTCCCAAATGTAATTTCGGTCAAGAGAGAAAAAAAACACTGGTCCACCTTTAACTCTGTCTTAGCGTGGGCAGAACGAGAATTATGACAAGAGGGCCCGCATCGTGGGGTCACACAATGGTAAAAAGTTAAAACGGAGAGACTGGGACACGTGCACATGGATCACAGTTATTGTGGTCAAGGCGTGGCCGCTCTGTGATTTAAGATGGCAACGGGTACGTACCCGATGGGTACTGGCCACCCGTACCCGCACCCGTCAGATTAAAATCTTACCCGTCGGGTTACCCGTACCCGCAGGCGGGTAGAAAATTCATTCCATACCTGCACCCGACGGGTAATTCTTACCTGACAATATACCCGAGTTCACACACCAAAATATAATAGTTTCCAGCAAAATAAATCAACAATAGAGCAGCAAAATAGAAATATAGGCTGGTGGAGTGGAGTGAGGATGAGGATTAGGGTTTGAGGGAGTTCTGGAATATATATACTCATATGCTTATATGGACCAAATATGGGCTATATGCTTATATGGGCTAAACTTGCAGAGGTTGGATATTATTTATGCGGGTTTTTTTTTACCCGCGGGTATGGGTAGTATACACCCACACCCGTACCCGCATACCCGATGGGTACAAGAATTCGTCCAATAACGTACCCGCGGGTGCAAAATATCTTCCATACCCGCCTCCTTATCGGGTAAAATCCGTCGGGTACTCGGGTTTCGGGTACCCGTTGCCATCTTGATCTGTGATTGGTCTAATCCTGCTGTTACTGCATGTACTGTACAACATATTTTTGGGACCTTCTCGGTCAGGGGCCTAGGACGGCCGCCCCCATCGCCCCCTCATAGGGCCAGCCCTGTATAGAAATCAACGATTTCTAAATGGGTGGGTATCAGCTACCACTAGAGACCGATTTCTAGAGGCTGGGCAAAAGATAGCTACGTCTACAAATTGTATACAGAAATTTACAAATTGGGTGTATACAAATAGAAAAAACTTGACATGGCGAGAAGGCCACCAGCCAAACCCTCGCTGCCACGCATCGCAAGTCACAAGCCACGCATCTAGAATTGCAATTCCTATGGGGGTGTTAAAGACCACGTCTATTAATAGATGTATTTCCGCCCTTGTTTGTAATTTGACCAGCAGTTCTTGAGTTTTCCATTTTCAATTTTTTATGTTCCAAAAATACGTTTTAAATTCTCATATTTTGATATCTAAAACTTTTCATTCTTTTCCATGCCACCAAAGTTTAATGGTCAGTGAGATCCAATTTTTTATTGAAACATTTTCATTTCAAATTGTTTTAACACAAAAAATATTTAATAAAAGATTCATAGAAGTCAGTAAAAAGGATAGCATTCCATGTTTTGTCATATGAGATCTTTTACAATCGCTGGAAAAGTACCATTATACTTCCTAGTACTTTTGTGTTTTTTATTTTCTAACCTATTGTTGGGGTTATATAAATAGGATACCCCAAACCTTGGCCTTAAGAGTCGCGCAGGATGGCCCAGCTGGCCACAGCCTAGCCAAACACAGCCTGCCTCGACCTCTCGCCCCCGAGCCATACGAGGCCTGCCTCGACCTCTCCGACCTCTCGACCTCGCACCGCGCGATGCCCATGACCGCCTCCCACCTTAGCCGCTAAGGAAAGGACGAAAGGTGGGTGAACGAATTCAGTATGCCTATCCGGATGGGACGCCCACGTGCACTCTGCCGAGTACAAGAAGGACACCGTCTGGCCCTAGGGTAGAGTGTCACCTCGGTCAGCGCCTCGCTGATAGACAAGACAACACTAGGGCATGGCAATGTCACCCTGCGTGGCTCAGCACTGGCCAAATCCTATCCAATGGATGGGCGTATGATCCCAAAAACTACGGCATGGGAATCATGATCGGGAGCCAGCTCGTCCATTCCGTCAGGATCATATGCCCCCAATCCGGCCACGAGAGGCCAGGGCGACGGGGCCATGACCCCGAGAGCAGGCAGCCTACGATGGGACAACCACTCTCCCCGTACAGTGACATCACGACATCTCCCCGAGGAAACGGAACGCCAGGACAAAAGCCACAATGATAGCAAGCAAGCCATACTGGGCAGGGGAGTTGGTGAGCAATCACCACACCCATTGCACCGCCATGGCCACAACAGTACCGCCACCGTACGCCATGCCTTGGCGTAACTTGCAAGCTCACGATGACCATACCCCAACGTGCCGACAAGACCGGCAGGCCTGCTGACCAAGTGTTGGAAAGTTTGGTTTCCAGCGATTGAGACAAAAAAAGACAACGAAGACCTTCGCCCAGCCTTGTGCCCTGGGCGAAGGTATGAGTAGTGAAAGGTGGGCCCTAGCCAGATTAGGGTTTCATAAATGTCTCTCCCACTTGTATAGAGTTTGAGTCCCCCTTTTATAGGGCACTGTTAGCTAGAGCTACTCTTTACCTTTCCTACCCCTTGTCGATTATAGTACATTCCCAGAATATTCCTATGCTAATACAAGCCCCCTGGGACAGTTTGGGCATCTTCTTCCTCTACCGCCTTTGCCTGTTGGGCCATCGTCGATGATCCACAATCAGCCCACGGCCCTGTAATGCCGCCGAGCGGGGGCTTTCCTTGGTTCCGGGGCCTTCTGTGGCAGAACCGCCCAAAATAACACGCTTTCGGAGGCGCTCGTCTTCCACTAGACACTAAGGACCTCGAAAGTGAGCTACATCGGATAGTTCAGTCGAGCACACCCCAAGGGAGAACTCAAAACAATCCACATTTGACATCCAGGATCCAATAAAAAGTACGAGCTTACAACACTTAGTCCATTTCATACAACAAGAGTTCTTGGAAATTATTTATTACAATACCAGAGTTCAGAGTGCGATAATTAAACAACGGAATGAAAATAAACATCTAGCAGAAATGATACAAGGATCCGTATGTGCCCACCAGAAGAATTCTCCACACAAGAGCTACTCCTCAAGCTACACCTGCAATAGGGGTAAAATAAACACTGAGTACACAATGTACTCGCAAGGCTTACCAACACTAGTGGGAATAGTTTGCCTACTCTCAAGGATATGATAGGCAATATGGGTTTGTTGTTTTATTATTTATTTGCGAAAAGCATTACTAGAAGTGCGTCCTTAAGATCAAGTTTAATTAGCAATCATGATTACTTTATTGGCTCACCATCCTAGGTAAGCACCTGTTCTACTCTCAAACGAGGGTTAAGCAATCAGAACCATTTCACCATCTTTCATCTTCTAGTTCTTACTACGGTGCTTGACCACAGCCAAGTCATACCGTCTCGAGAAAACGGCGATTTGTGAACCAATGTATCCCAGCTGGGTACCCCAAAACACATGACCCGTTTGTACCCAGGCACAAACAAGACCAACCCATTCCACTCCTGTCATGGGGTCCAGGTCCCCGTCCAAACTTGGACTCCAAGCCCCCACATTTGAGACCCGGTCTCAGTATGGTGCTTAAACCTCCTCCTTTCCCCGCCTCCAATCAGTTGGTCCGGAAAGAGCCAGAACCCACACCAAGAGCATAACGAGCCTTCCCGCTCCCATAAGCATGTATGTGCTCGGGATAATAAGTCTGTGACTGACTACCATCCACAGCAACGGACGGTCCTTAATCGATACGAACAGGGAAAACAGTGTAACCAAGCTAAGACCCATTGGCCACGGGACACAGTCTGTTACACCCACCAATACCCAACCATATCCCTGCCCTGTCTCCATTTTTTCTTTCATCATTTTATTATGAGAGTAATAATAATCCCTATTGTGAGCAACGGCAGGTTACTCACGCTACCGATGACCTAAGCATAGCATCTACTCGAACATGCACTAGTAAGACTCTTAGGACAGGTGTATCTATGCATGTTGTTTCCATAAAGTTCCTGTAACGTAAATGCACAACTCATTTATATACTGTGAATTATAAAATAGAGGTTATGCACTGGGGCTTGCCTTGGGCAGGCGCGGTGTCAGCTGAGTCAGTCAGTGGCTGTTCCGGGACCTCCTCCTACATAAGAATCTCCTCCTCATACTTCTCGACGATCTCCTCGTACTCGTGATCGCCAGTGGTCATGATCTCCGCTAACCCGTTCTCTACATGTATGCGATGATGATGCAACACTTAGCAATTAGGCAACAACAACTCTTAAAATAAGAATACGTATATCAAGCTACTAAGCTAGCTCTAATGACTAAGATACTAAGCTAACTATCATCTTTTACCAAGCAGAGTGTTGGGTTCAACTAACAAACACGTAGCTTTGCAATTTAAGGGTGTATCTTTAGTTCTACTAAGGATTTAATGTATATTGAAACAAAGAGCATTTAGCTACCCTAAAGCTTAGTCTATTCTAAGGCTACAAAAATTACAGTGAGCACATAATAATACAATGAAGCTAACATAAAAAATTCAGGACTAAAGCTATCACCAATTTACCACAAAAATTCCTACAACATTTAACCTAATAATATTAAGCACTCTCAAATTATTTAATAGCCCCTAGTATCAACAAGTATATGTATACATTAATTACACCAATAGATAGATCACAATTTTAGGAACCTAACAAAATTTGTTGCACAATTTTTGGACACCTACATGATTTGTTATAATTTACAAAGTTCAACTCAAACTAAATAAGAAAAACATTTGCTAATTCCCTAGAAAAAGGAAAACCAGTTTCTTGCATGGCCCACACGCGCGGTGCATCGCGCGCGCACACGCGGCCCGCTGACCCGGCCCATGCAACATAGGCCGGCCCACGACAGAGAGAGCCCGCGCGTGAGGCACTTTTGTGGCCAGCACCCCGGATTCTTCCCAAACTACACCAGAGTCCTATCACTATTCCTATCACTCACAGCAACTCTCGCTTAACCCCCCGGAATTCTAGAAATTTTCCCGCGCACACCCCCCGGTGACCCCGCGCGTGGCGGCGCGGTGAGTGGCGGAATGGAGAAGCTATGCCGGCCACCAGAGGTCCACTATGGCCTATCGGTCGGGCCGACACTCATCTAGGGTTCCACTACCTACACCTAGCAGCGATATGGGGCTGCGGGACAAGTTGGAGATGGCTACGGCGAAGCGTGGCCGGCCGCGACGGTGGCGCAGCCGCCCCGATGAACTAGGGCTGCTACGGTCCCAAGTAGTTACCGTGAGAGCAACAAGGGACTACCATAAGCCAAGCCACATCGAGGGTTGGAGCAGAGAGCGACGGAGGGAGGCCGGCCACGTGCAGCCGAACCATGCGACAGCGTATCGTGGCGGCACGGTCGCATCAGTGGTGGAGTAGAGGTGGTAGCGACTGGACTGGGGTGTGTAGGGCTAAGAGGAGAGCAATGCAAATGTAGTGGCGCAAGTAATTGGGCTCGGGTGAAGGAATGGAGGTCTACCCTCGATCATGGCCGAGGCGCGGCCTTAACGGCACGACGGTGGAAAGGAGCAAAATTGGCGCTTCGCTGGGGAGACATCATGGTTGTGCGAGGTTGGGTGGTGAGAAGACGGAAGGGTGAAGGTGCAGATGGGCGGAATTGAGTATAGGTGACTGCTCTCTGGCTCACACATGGGCGCAGCAAAGAGATGAGAAACAGAGAGAGGGCGGTGGGGTAAGGCCGGTGGCTCGGCATGTGCGCGCCTTGGATGGATGTGGTTGGCACGACAGTGGAGACCCACGTCCAGGCGCTAGCAGATAGGCGCGCATATTTGCGACCGGCGTGGCCCGTGCGCCGCAGTGCCATCAATGGCATGGCAACGGCAAGCACGGCCACGTGCGCGCGGCATCCAACTGGCCTAGAGGCATAGCGCAAGGATGACACGATGACAGTGGCAGGGGCAGTGGCTACGTCGCAACGCACAGCGGGCTGGCAGTGCGGCAATGCGTGGGATAGGGGTAGCGCAAGCAGCGGCGGCGGCGGCCCCACACTGGAGCACCCTCGATGGACCAGATGGCTGGCATGGCTAGCTGAGCATGGACAGTGCGTGGGCGTGTTCAAGACGCACCGACATGACGATGTCGTGCCCCTAAGGCATGATGACCGTGTCCACTCGGGGAAACTGGCCGAGGACGTGTTGTGCATGGTTTTTAAAGCTCCCACCACGACTAAACCGCTGCTGCAAAACCTAAACGGTCTTAGCTACAGTCAAGATGGTATATGATTTCAATTTGTAATTTCTAGGCTAGTAGAAATATTAGTTAGTAATATCATTTTTTCATCAGCAAGTATTTCACTGTCATCTACAAAGTTCATATTTCAAACTTTATTTAAGTGTCACATATGTTCTATAGTGTTTTTGTTCAATAAAAATTGGTTTACAACCCTACTTGTTAATTGTATGAGTTATGGAGTAACTTTTTGTTTAACACTTTTATTGATCGTTTTAATTGCAATACTTCATCTATGCACTCCATCACATGCACTAACACATAAATATGATGCTCATGATGTGTCTTAGTAAATGATTTAGGGTGTAACACCGAGGGTGTTACACCTCCGCTCGGGAAACATTCGTCGGAGCTTCCCGACCTTCGCATCTGACGCTCGAGCCACGGCCTTCGTTTGTACCATGATAGCCTCCACCCCCAACCGCGTCCTAGTGCCTTCGCCATAGCTTCCTAACCTTCGCTTCTAACGTCCGAGCCATAGCCTTCGCTCGTGCCGTGAGAGCCTCCGCACCCGACCATGTCCTGGTGCCTTTGCCATAGCTTCCCGGCCTTCACCTCATGTGATTGCCCGAGCGGAGGCCTCTGCTTGCTTTCCCTACACACTGTTCATAAAACTCGTTAGCCAATAGTTCTTATTGTTGTTGCGAACTTTGTTCTCCATGACTCATAACCATGTTCCAACAGTTCCCCCGTTGATGGCTTGG
The DNA here is from genome assembly GCF_019320115.1 of Miscanthus floridulus. Lineage (NCBI taxonomy): Eukaryota > Viridiplantae > Streptophyta > Magnoliopsida > Poales > Poaceae > Miscanthus > Miscanthus floridulus. Next base: position 106,895,483 of record NC_089588.1, on the reverse strand, counting down.
TCTAATGCTGGCGGGCCTTGCCCTCAAAACATAGCCCTCAGGCTCTGAGGCACGGAGGCTGCCCTCCTAGTGGGCCATGCCCTCAAAACCTAGCCCTTAGGCTCTGAGGCACGGAGGCTCTTACGCACGCGGAGGCTTTTCCCCCTAGATTAGACGTGTCGCTATTTGATTCGTCGTGGTGGCTGTGGAACCTATGTGTTTTTGAAAGGATGCGACCATTGGCCCTGAAAGTCGAAGCGACATGGCGAGGGCTATATAAGGGTCGATAGGTGAAGGCTCCCCCTGTCCCTATCTGAGCCATCACTTTTGTTGTTGTTGCTTTCTACACTATTCCTTTGCACCTAGTTTTTGCTTAGTTGGTGTTTGCCCTCGCTCCCTTTGGGCTATTGCTGAGTCTTAGAAGTAGCTACGCCTATCAGTCCTCCTCCACGTTGGGCTTTGTTCTTTGGGCCGTACGATCGCCTTCTCGGTGTTAGGTCTAGTGGGTGGTCTGCGCTGTTTGAGGAGTGTATGATTATCAGCGCGGAGGCGTTAGGGCTTGAGGAGGATCTTTCTACAGTTGAGGCTTCCGTTGCTGATTAGATAACCATTGAGGAAGCAGGAGACATGGTTGGCTCATCCAGGACGTGGGATTTTGGACCTTTGCTTATGACGAAGGACATGATCGAGGAGTTGCGGCCGTTGGGCTGCTGTGGTGATGCTAAGATCAAGCCTCCGAAGGGGGAGATGATTCCTAAACCGAAGGCTGCTGATGTTGTGGTTTTTAGGGATTTTTTCCTTTGCAGCCTTCGCTTCCCGGCAGCGTGCTTCCTTCGCCAAGTCTTAGAAGCATTCGAGGTACAACTGCTAGGCCTGCTTGTCTTACGGTGCGGAGCCCAATCTTGGTACTTTCTGCGAGTGCTACGAGCACCAACGCTAGCCTAAATGAGTTGGTGAAGGCCAGATGGTGGCGCAGTATGGATGCTGCGCTTTTATGCCATGGAGGAACTAGAAAGGTGAGAAGTTAGAGATCTCCTTCGCTCAGAAGATAAGTGGTCGAAGGATTGGATGTAATACTAGTTCTACGTGAGGACTGGTGGCATGCCATCTACTGGCTCGGATGGGAAGAAGAATACCTGCTATCCATTAGCTTTAGTTATGACTCCAATGAGGCCTCTGACTTAAGGGATCCTAGGTCTGGGGACTGACGAGGGTCACGAAGCCTACAACATGGCTTTTGCTCTGGCCTGCCGATACTCCGGAGGCCGTGATTTGGTTGAGGAGATGGTGGCGGCTAACTGCTGTCCCCTTGGTAGGAACTGGCCTGCCATGACCATTGAGATGGTCAATTTGCCGATTTTTGGTGAAGGTGTTGGGGTTCTGTTTCCCCGCTTTGGTTTTGAGGAGAAGGAGGGTCGGGCTGCTGAGAAATTGGTGAAGTCCACTAAGGCGGGGGCACGTGGGATACTCGGCAACATGTTTGACAGGGAGTATCTTGTGCGCCGAGCCATCACCGGTACAATGTCATGGCTCAATAGAGTTTTTGAGGAGTTTGGGGTCCACCACGAGGAACATGACATTCCTACGAAGGTGCACAAGTCCATAGAGGACAAGGCAGGGAAGGCCACCGCCAAGAATGTGACTGCTGCGGTAGAGGCAAAGAAAAGAAAAGGGGTTGCTGCACCCAAGATCATCACCAAAAGGCAAAAGACTATGGCTGCTGCTCCTGCTGCTGTCGCCATCACTGATGCATCCGTGGTCACCTCAGCCAATGATGAGGAGGAGGTTGCTGAAAATGTTGGCGGAGGCTCTAGCTCCATTGCTGCTAGAACAGGAGGCGAGCGCTCTGCTACCACTTCAGATATTGGGGGCTATGACTTAGTGGACACTGCCCTCCAAGGAATGGGTGGTGGCCTTAATACTGAACCCTCTGTCGTGGCGCCTATACCTGGGGTTTTTATGTGATGAGTCTTCTGGCTCCGAGGGCGAAGGTGCTAGTAGTTGTGATGCTTCTCCGCCTAGAGAAGGGGAGGCCGCTAGTACTGACCTTCACCGTCCTACGATCGATCTCGTAGAGGTGCCCGAGGACCGAGGATGAGGCGGAGGTGAGTTCTCTAGTTGCTCCACTCCAAAGCATGACGTTTTGGGCATAGGTCATCATGCCGAGGATGTTGGTAGCTCGAATACTGCCCCGAGCCATTTGCATCTGGGTAAGTTGCCTCTTAGCTTTGTTTTTCTTACTATTTGTGTTTTTCTGTTTTATCGGGACTTATTTTGATTTTTCTAGGGGGTTTGACGAAAGCCCTCGGGAACACTGATGAGAACCCTGATGATCCTTTGGGTGTAGACCTCGCCCGGATTGGCTTGGGAGCAAATCCGAGGCCTCCGCTTGGGGGCACGACTCCTCGCCCATCTGGTCCGGACCTAGATGGCGACAAAGGTTGTTTTTTGCTTCTTGTTTTCCGTTTCTACACTATATTTTATTTTGGTCTTACTGATTTTTGGTTGCTGTTCCAAGTGCCTCAAACAGCACAATAAGTGGGTGGGCGGATGCCCTTGAAGCTATTTACAATGATATACTATGTTGTCTTTCCTATTCTTTTGTTTTCTTGCTTTTTGTCTTAAGTTTCTTACGCTTATTTGTTGTTAGGCCGCCTTCGCCACCACTTGAAGAATGTTGACTACTTCAAGTTGCTGTGGATGAACTTGGAGCAGCAATGCGTGGTATGCTTCTTTTTTATTTTCTTCTTTATTACTCTACTGCGCTTGTGGCTGACGTTCGTCTTGATAGAGCCACTATCTTTCGAAGGCCATCGAGGAACATGGCACGCGAAAGGTGGTCGACCACAACCTGGCCATCGAGGCCTTGAAGAAAGAAGTGGAAACTCTTGAGGCCAAGAAGACTCAGCTTGTAGGGGAGGTTGTTGGCCTACGCACCGCCCATGCTGAGCTGGAGGAGCTACATTAGAAGGTTGATTTGCTGAATAATAGGCTGATGGCATGAAGGCTGTCGAGCAATTGGCTGCTGAGCATGCCCTGAAGGCTATTGAGACGGCCGATAACCTTCGCTAGGAGGTGGATGCCGAGAGGGAGCCTGGCGCTGCCTTGAAGGCACAAGTGGACATGCTATCTAAGCACCTTGAAGACTCCAAATCTATTGGACTAGCAGCAGCTAAGATTTATGTGGGTGCCCCTGAGCAATTCGGAGGCTCTACATCGTCGCTGCCCTCCGAGCCTTCAGCGTTCAACATCTTCTCTTGGATGAAGGCCAACTTTTTGAAGCTCCCTAAGTTTGTTGGCGGTGCTGTCGACTTTGGAGCCTTGGCCTCTGCCACCAACCTTGCGAAGATGCTGGCACAGGACGACTGCCCGCATGCCATAGACGTGAAGGAAAGAGATCTCAAGGGCCCGACCGATCTTGGAGCGACTTCGTGTGATATCAGAAGGTCGGTGCGACACTTTATGAAGCCGTTCTGGGTGAAGTTTGGCTAGGTGGAGGCTCGCTCGATGACGGAGGTGCGCCAAGCTGAGGTTAGTTTTTCCCTCGTAGCTTATTGGTTTTTGCTTAAGTTTTTTGCCGCCTGTTTGCTGTTTTTATGACTGTGTTATTTTTGCAGGAGTTGCAGAATGAGGCTGCGCATGGTGCTGCTCGGGCGCGATCTTTGCTGGCTACGGAGGCGCTGGCTCCGAAGGCTCCATATCCTGCTACCGAGGTCCTGAAGTCCTAGGAGCCTACGCCTGCTCCTGCTGCCCCGGAGGTGTAGTGTCTAGATTTTAGTTAGTTTTCTAGGCTTTGTCGAAGGTGATGTGCTGCAGACGCCCATCCTTTTGTATATATATAGGTCTAAATTTTGAACTTGTCCTGCGCAGGTCTCCTTCGCTGGGACTATGCAAGAGTGCCCCCTAGTTACTATGTACCAAGACGGAATTTATGTTAGTGGTGAACTATGGTTATATTGGCGGGAAGCTTTTCCCCAGCGTTTTGTTCACAACATGTTTGCTTTTGTGAAGTATGATATTGATAATGAACATGCCAAGCTTACTAGGTCGCTAGCTTGGTGAGGGCCTCAACCTTAGTTTTATACTAATTTGTTTGACCACCTTCGTGCCTTTGTAGCTGTTACCTAGAAGCCCTTAACGCCTCTTCTTTTTTTCCTTTGCCTAGTATTGCCTTCGGGCTTTTGTACTATTACGCTTCTAATGCATTGTTGTTGTAATCATATCTGTTTTTGTAATGAACTTTTTCTTGATTGTCTATCTGTGCGGTTCTTTTTACAAAGGATTCTTACTATGAGTTTTGGCTAGGCCGAAGGGTTACATTTCCTATGCCTTTACTCTCTCTCTCTTACTTCTGCTTCTCTCTTCTTTGGTCGACGTTTAGTACGAGTCTGTTTTCTTGCGCGAAGAAGCTGAGTTGTTGGTCTTTGATGTTGCGCGCCTTGCGGAGGCTCCAGTGCTTGTCTTGTTGCTCTGGCCCCCGTCTTTGTGCTTGCTTGAAGTTGATAGGGAACCTCTAGCACGTTGCAGTAGAGAAACTAAAGTGCTTGTATTCGATCTTGCTGATGTTACGAAGGTTTTGGCACAATTTCAGCATTCATTGGAGGTGCTAGTTTTTATTCTTGATGCTTCTCTAGAGGCCACAGAGTAATTTGAGCAAGCAACGAAGGTCGAAGAAGCATTTCTTGGACATTGTCTCCGCTTGCACCTGGATTGTTTTATTTTTGCCTTCAGCTATGCTGGAGCAGCTGTGCTCTCATCGAACATGGTTAATGCTGGGTTGCGCTAGATGGTGTCTTCGGTTGCGGGGGGGAAGCCTTCGTGCGATACCCTCCCGCAACCTCTGACACCGACTGTTTGTTGCTGGGTTGTGGTCATTCAATGCCCCATGGAGGCTGTATGACAGCAAGTGGAGGATGCGTGCAACCTCAACGTGGCCTTCACCGGGCTACGTGAGCTGTTGGATTTACGAGTCCTCGCACGATGCCTTCTGGTCTCTCGTTTCTAAAACTTTGGCTTTCATTTTTCTTTGCTTTGGCTCTATAGTGAACTGGCTTTTGGCTGGTTTGGCTTCCCCTTGGCACTCTTCTGGACGTAGGGGTATGAAAATGCACTGACTGGGGCTATTGCTGGGGCAGGGCACCAAATTTTATAGCCTACTACTTGTATGTTTTAATAAATCTTGGTGGTTGGCCAGTGTTTATTGCTTAGATATGTTTCTAAGCCATGATGAGCATCAGACTTTTTCTGTACCTAAAATATCTTTTGGTCTTTATTCCTGTTGTACCTTAGCTATTAATTCCTGATAGTTATCTGGAGCTTTGATGATGATAAGCCTTTTCCTAATGCCCATGGCGAAGGTAGGTCTTTGTCAGGTTTGTTTTGGCCTTTTTTGGCTGTTTTGATAAATACTTGATGCCTGAATGTGGTCAGGGATTTCTCAAGGTTACAGGGTAATTTAGCCGTGGAGGTCGTTCCATGCTTCATAGCCTTCATCTAAAGCATTGGAAGGTCCTCTTTGTCGTAATATTGTTGTCGAATGTTGTGGCTCTTTAGCCATGGAGGTCGTTCCATGCTTCATAGCCTTCGCTTTTCATGTTATTCTTGGGGGATTCCTCTTTATATTTTTAGAGGTTTTACATGGAGCCTACCTTGTTAAAAACCTCACCTCCGCTAGGAGCCCCCTTTGTGAGGAAAAGAGTGCAAACCCTTTTGCATGAAATGTAAAGAAAACGCAAAAAAATGGAGAAGCTTGGTGACCTTCGCTTATAGTTCCACGGAGGCCACCCTTTTTACATTTAGATGTAGAACCTACACAAATTGTCGATGTTCTAGGTGTGAGTTGTTGTTTTGCCTCCGTCGTTAGTAAGGTAGAATGACCCGGGACTTTCGGCGGCCTTCGCCATGTATGGGCCTTCCCATTTTGGTTGAAGCTTTCCAATATTTTTAGCATTAGGTTTCCTTCTGAGGACTAGGTCTCCATCTTGTATGAGTTTTCTAATCACTTGGCTGTCTCTCTACTTTTTAATTTGGTCTTGGTATTTTGTAATGTTTTCTACTACTTCCAATCTTGTGCCTTCGATTGTTTCCTTGGAGTAGTCTTCATCTTCTGCTAGTGCTTGTTTTATGATGCGGAGGCTCTAGTGCCTGGCTTCTTCGAGCAGCATTGTTTCTTCGCCAGACAAGAGTTTGAATGGTGTAAAGCCTGTTGCTCTAGAGGTTGTAGTGTTATGGGACCACACTACCCTCGGTAGTTCCTCTACCCACTTGCCCTTGCGAAGGTTGATTAGAGTCTTTGTTTTTGCTGAGAATATTACTTTATTAGCTCTTTCCACCGCTCTGTTTGATTCTAGGTGGTAGACCGAGGCGAAGGCTACCTTGGTACCTATACTCTTATAGAATTCTTTAAAGTTGTTCGAGTCGAATTGCTTTCCATTGTCAACTGTTAGGGTTCTTTGTACTCCAAATCTGCAAATTATGTTCTGCCAGAATAACTTTTTTACTGTCTCTGATGTGATTGTTGCAAGTGGTTTGGCCTCAATCCATCTTGTGAAATATTCTATGGCTACTACTGTGAACTTGTTCCCCCCTTGTGATGGTGGTAGCAGGCCAACCAGGTCCATGCCCCATCTTTGCAAGGGCCAAGTGGGTGGGATGAGTTGTACAATAGCCGAAGGTTTTGATTGGTGTGGGGAGGTGCTCTGGCATGCTAGGCATGTCTTGACAATCTCTTCTACATCTTTGATGTGCATAGGCCAATAGAATCCTTGCCTGATGGCCTTCGCAGACAGTGCCCTCGGACCAATGTGTGAGCCACATAAACCTGAGTGGATTTCCTATAGAAGGTTTTTGCCTTCGCTTTGAGGTATGCAGTTGAGTAGCGGTTGGACAACCCCTTTCTTGGACAGTATTCCATCTATCAGTGCATAGCTTCTTGCTCTTGCTGTCATTCTTGCTGTGCTCGCTTCATCCTCTGTGTGATGCACGTTGTTCAGGCAATCTATGATTAGCTACCTGTCGGTGCAAAAAGTGACCAACAAGTAAATATTTGTAGTTTTATCATACGTTGTGATTGGAGGTGGCCTAGTACTCAATGACATAGGGTTTATACTGGTTCAGGCAATGTGCCCTACGTCCAGTTTGAGTCAGTCGGTGACTTTATTCCTGAGCCCAGGTGCTCAAAGTTTGCAGTGGGGTTACAAACGAGAAGGAGAAAGATGGGGTGTATGAGAGGTCCGGTTAGACTCTGGTCGGAAGGGCCGAGAGTGACAGGAGCTCCGCTATGAGCTAAGTGTTCAAGCGTGTGCTTGAGGTCCGAACCAGGCGGTTCTGTGGTTGTGAGCTAGTGAGCTTGGTCGATCTAATGAATCTGGAATAACTTGTATGAACTTGAATGAACTTAGTCTCTTGGGAGAGAGCGCATCCCCTTTTATAGATGAAGGGATGGCCTTACAAGTGAGGGAGAGAGTACATATGCTTCTAAGTCTTGCTTCCCACGCCAGGCGCCCACAACACTGTTGGATGTTAGACGCACGTGGGAGGCTACGTCGTTTTGTTCAGGGTATGGCAGATGTCGGTGCTTGCTATGTTGTTGATGCCCAGAGGCATGTGAGGAGTTTCACCATGTTCACTCGGTACGGTAAATGCCGGTGCCCACAACACTGTCGATGCCCAGAGGCATGTGGGGGGCCTTACTGTATGGGAGTTAATGGCGCCCACAATACTATAGAGGAAAATGTCGGTGGCTACAACACTATTTGTGTCAGGACGGTTGCAGAGTATTGTTCCTGCAGGTGTATAGGGTATGGCCCTTGGTATCATGGTTTGACTTGTGCGCCTTGCTTTGCTTTCTCCGTTCGCTCCCTGGTCTTTTCCGAGCGGGCGTCCCCGGTCGGGTTGGTCCCAGTCAGCCCTGGTTGCGCCAGTCAGAGAAGAGCAGTGAGTAGGGTCTTTGCATACTCCGGTCAGAGATGTGGGGTCAGAGTCGGAGGTAGTGCTTTGCTAGGCCTTCTGATCGGAGAGACCATCCGGAGGCGGCTGGAGACCGAAGTGAGCGCTCCGGTCGGAGAGGTGGGCTGGAGTCAGAAAATGGGTGCTGCTCCTCCTCGGCCATACCTTCCGGTCGGTGATTGGATCGCCCGTCTGGCCTACCGTTTAGACTCTTGGGCCGGTCCATGCATTGTGCGCTGTCTGCTTGGGCCAAGCCTTTGCAAGGAAGCCGGTCCACGAGGGACCCCGGGTTTATGAACCCGACACTACCTCTAGTCTTTAGAATCGTAAACTAAGACACTTGTAGTACTTGGTAAAAGGCTCCATTTGGGATGGGCATGTTGTTTGCTGCTGCCTTTGCCACCTCGTCTGCTTCTACATTTTCTGCTCTTGGTATGTACTGAAGGGTGAATCCCTAGAACCTCCACTCATGAGCCCTTACTGTGGCCAGGTATTTAACCAGTTCTGGTTCCCATGCCATATATTCTTTTTTGACTTGTCCTGCTATGACTTGGGAGTTTATTGTTGCCAATAATGTTTTTGTTCTGAGTGCCTTTGCCTTGTTGAGGCCTAGTATGAGGCCTTCGTTTTCTGCTACATTGTTTGTTGCCTTGAATTCTATCCTTGCTGCATACTTCGTGTGGAGGCTAGATGGTGCTATCAAGACAACAAAGGCCCCAGTGCCTAGATGTCCCCAAGCCCCGTCTGTGTAGAGTGTCTAGATTTAGGGCTGAGGCTATGGGGCTTGGTGTGTCGAAGGTGTCCAATCTGCCATAAAATCGGCTAGCACTTGTGATTTGATTGTTGTTCTTGATACATAGTTGAGTTCAAACTAGGATAGCTCTATTGCCCATTTCCCTATTCTTTCAAAGGCTTCTTTGTTGCTAAGTATGTACCTGAGTGGTTGCGAAGAGGGTACTATGATTTCGTTTGCCTAGAAATAGTGCTTCAATTTCCATGAAGAGATCAACACTGCGTATGCTATTTTTTCTGTCTCTATATAGTTCAACTTTGCTCCTGACAGGGCTTCTGAAATGTAGTAGACCGGCTATTGAATTACATTTGACTCTTCTTTTTTCTCTTGGACAAGCACCCTACTGACCACATGGTCGGAGGCTACAACATGTAACAGCAATGGAGCCTCCAGATCTAGCACTGTCACCATGAGTCTGGTAGCCAAATAATTTTTGAGTTGTTGGAAGGCCTTCGACTGTTCTAACCCCCATTCCACCTTATCTCCGCCTCTGAAAGCTTTGAAGAATGGGAGGCAACGTTCTGCTGACTTTGAGATGAATCTATTCAGCGCTGCTATTCTTCCAGCGAGTTTTTGGACTTCTTTTTTGGTTGATGGTTCCACCATTGAGATTATGGCCTTTGTTTTGTCTGGGTTGGTTCTTATGCCTTTGGGTCCTATGATGTACTTGAGCATTTTACATCTGCTCACGCCGAAGACACACTTTTCTAGATTAAGTTTTAGCCTGGCTTCTCTTAGATTGGCGAAGGTTTCCTTTAATTTTGCTATGGGATCTCCTTCATTCTTGCTCATTAGCACAATATCATCAACATGAGGTATAATGTTTTTCTACAGCTATGGGCCAAGGACTGCCTTCATCATTTTGGCAAAGGTTGATCCTGCGTTCTTTAATCCTTCAGGCATTCTTGTGTAACAATAAGTTTCGAAGAGGGTAGTGAAATTTGTCTTCTCTTCGTCTTCTTTGTTGAGCCAGATCTGGTGCTATCCTAAAAAGCAATCTAGGAGAGAGAAGCGTTTGCATCCCGCCACCTTGTCGATGGAGGTGTCTATTCTTGGTAGTGGAAACGCGTCTTTCTTGCATGCTTTGTTCAGATCCGTGAAGTCTATGCACATTCTCATCTTTTCATTTTTCATCAGCACTAGTACTACATTTGCTAGCCATTCTGAGTACTTGACTTATCTGAGGACGTTTGAGTTTAACAACCTCTGAACTTCACCTTTTGCAGCTAAGATTCTCTCCTCCAACATTTTCCTTTGTCACTATTTCTTTGGCTTTATTCTGGGGTTGATGTCAAGGGAGTGTTGTATGATATCCCTACTGACCCCTTTTAGGTCAGCGGCTGACCAAGCAAAGACATCTTTGTTCTTGGCTAAGGTTTCTATTAGTTCTACTTCTTCTTCTTTTGACAGGTTGCCTCTGATCGTGACCTTTCTTTCTAGGACTGCATCTTCCAATGGGACTGTCTTTGTTTCTTCTTGATCCTTGAGATCTATTTTTCCCTTCAGCATGTCTAGAGGCTCCAGTGAGTTGGTTTTGGCTGCTTTGATGAAGTTGATATTGCGCTGCGATTTATAGATGGCTCTTTCTATGTTTCTTGCCTCCTTCTAATTGCCATGGACTATAATGGTTCCATGCAAGGTTGGCATTTTCATACACAGGTAGCCCATATGGATGGCTACATTGAACCTATTTGTGAACCCTCTTCTGAAGATGGCATTGTAGGGGTAGTAGAGATCTACTATGTCGAAGGTCACATATTCTGTTCTTGCATTTTCCTAACCTCCGAAGGAGTCTGACAAGGATATTTTTCCTAATGCATCAATCCTCTTCCTCCAAAACCAATTAATGGTGAGTCTGAAGGCTACAACTGACTCCTGCTTAGCTTCATCTGGTTGAAGGCATTGACAAAGATAATATCTACAGAGCTTTCGGAGTCTATGAGAACCCTACTGATTTCTTGTAATGTTAGCCTTGATTACCACGGCGTCGGTATGAGAGTAGCTTTCTAGCTACAAATCTTGTTCTGAGAAGGTGATTGGCATCTTCGACCAATCTATGTAGCGCACTAGGCCTTGAACTGCTATATTATTGATCAACCTAAGGTGATCTTTTTTCTGTTTCTTTGTCTAAAACTCCATCGAAGAGCCTCCAACTATAGGCAGTATCATGCCGATGGTGGGTAGGGGTGTGTGAGGGTTGAGTTGGTGTTCTGGGTTGGGTTCATTTTTGGGTGTTGCCAGCTGTGTTGGTGGAAGCGGAGGCAATGCCTCTAGCTGCCTATTGTGTACGTGGAATGGCTGGTTGGCCTCAATGAATGTTATGTGTGGAGATCTTGAGTTTATGTAGGTGAGGTTGGCATCTACCCATTGGTTGCTAGTCAGCCCCTACTGCTGAGTACTTGGTCTCCATGCAGGTAGGAAGTTTGGGTAGTAGGTAGCGGCTAAAGTGGATGGTTGAATTTGGGTGGAGTTTAGGCTTGGGTAAATTGGGCAGTGTTGCTGCTGAGATGCTGCGAAGGTATGGTTCACCTCTCTTGTGGGTTGTTATGGCGGAGGTGGTGGATTTGCTCTCCTTTCGATCCTTTCTTGGGTCTCCTTGGCATCTGGGCAATCCCTGGTGATGTGCCCTTTGTTTTCTCCATGGAAGAAACAATACTACCTTTGCTGCCTTTGGTATTGTTTTCTATTCTAGTTCCTGCCTTGGCTATTTCCCTTGCCTTTGGATTGTTTCTGAGCCATGCTATTTGGGCATGCCTTCGCTGGTTGCTACCCCTGCTGGCTGTTTCCTTGCTATTCTATGTTGAAGACTTGCTGGCTTTGCCCTTGGTGTGGCTACGGCTGGCCTTGGCTTTTGTTGCCCTATTGGGCATTTTTGCTACTACCCTGGAACTGCTTGCTCTGGTTTTGTTCTTCTAGACTTCTGTGGAGGTCATTGTCAAATCTACAATACTTCTCAAATTCGCTGTAAAGGTCTTCGATGGACCTTGGCTTTTCCCTAGCTAGATGAGCTAGAAGGGTCCTATGCGAAGGCCTTTGATTGCTGCTTTGATAGCAACATCCTCCGGGACATTGGGTGCTTTTGCTTTCATTTGCATGAATTTCTGGAAGTAGTCTTTTAAGACTTCTCCCTGATTCTGCTTGCATTGAAATAGATCCATGGAAGTTAAGGATTCATTTGTGAACCCCTTGAAATTTGCTAAGATCTTGTCTTAAAGGTCTTACCATGAATAGATAGACCTTAGCTTTAGCATCGAATACCAGGCTAGCGTGTCGCCTTCAGCTACGATGACGAAAGATTTGGCTAGGACCGCTTCATTTCCACCAGCGGAAGCTGCTGCTGCCTCAAAGCTCATGATAAATTATCGTGGGTCTGATCTTTCATTGAATTTGGGCAAGGTGATGGGTTTGTAGGAGGGAGGCCAGGGTGAGCTCTAGATGCCTTTGGATAGTGGTGATTTGGAATCGATGGTTCTGTGGGTTTGCGATGAAGTGTAGGGTGTGCCAAAGGTTGGTTGGGCTATGGTATGCACGGAGGCTCTTACGCACGCGGAGGCTTTTCCCCCTAGATTAGACGTGTCGCTATTTGATTCGTCGTGGTGGCTGTGGAACCTATGTGTTTTTGAAAGGATGCGACCATTGGCCCTGAAAGTCGAAGCGACATGGCGAGGGCTATATAAGGGTCGATAGGTGAAGGCTCCCCCTGTCCCTATCTGAGCCATCACTTTTGTTGTTGTTTGCTTTCTACACTATTCCTTTGCACCTAGTTTTTGCTTAGTTGGTGTTTGCCCTCGCTCCCTTTGGGCTATTGCTGAGTCTTAGAAGTAGCTACGCCTATCAGTCCTCCTCCACGTTGGGCTTTGTTCTTGGGGCCGTACGATCGCCTTCTCGGTGTTAGGTCTAGTTGGTGGTCTGCGCTGTTTGAGGAGTGTATGATTATCAGCGCGGAGGCGTTAGGGCTTGAGGAGGATCTTTCTACAGTTGAGGCTTCCGTTGCTGATTAGATAACCATTGAGGAAGCAGGAGACATGGTTGGCTCATCCAGGACGTGGGATTTGGACCTTTGCTTATGACGAAGGACATGATCGAGGAGTTGCGGCCGTTGGGCTGCTGTGGTGATGCTAAGATCAAGCCTCCGAAGGGGGAGATGATTCCTAAACCGAAGGCTGCTGATGTTGTGGTTTTTAGGGATTTTTTCCTTTGCAGCCTTCGCTTCCCGGCAGCGTGCTTCCTTCGCCAAGTCTTAGAAGCATTCGAGGTACAACTGCTAGGCCTGCTTGTCTTACGGTGCGGAGCCCAATCTTGGTACTTTCTGCGAGTGCTACGAGCACCAACGCTAGCCTAAATGAGTTGGTGAAGGCCAGATGGTGGCGCAGTATGGATGCTGCGCTTTTATGCCATGGAGGAACTAGAAAGGTGAGAAGTTAGAGATCTCCTTCGCTCAGAAGATAAGTGGTCGAAGGATTGGATGTAATACTAGTTCTACGTGAGGACTGGTGGCATGCCATCTACTGGCTCGGATGGGAAGAAGAATACCTGCTATCCATTAGCTTTAGTTATGACTCCAATGAGGCCTCTGACTTAAGGGATCCTAGGTCTGGGGACTGACGAGGGTCACGAAGCCTACAACATGGCTTTTGCTCTGGCCTGCCGATACTCCGGAGGCCGTGATTTGGTTGAGGAGATGGTGGCGGCTAACTGCTGTCCCCTTGGTAGGAACTGGCCTGCCATGACCATTGAGATGGTCAATTTGCCGATTTTTGGTGAAGGTGTTGGGGTTCTGTTTCCCCGCTTTGGTTTTGAGGAGAAGGAGGGTCGGGCTGCTGAGAAATTGGTGAAGTCCACTAAGGCGGGGGCACGTGGGATACTCGGCAACATGTTTGACAGGGAGTATCTTGTGCGCCGAGCCATCACCGGTACAATGTCATGGCTCAATAGAGTTTTTGAGGAGTTTGGGGTCCACCACGAGGAACATGACATTCCTACGAAGGTGCACAAGTCCATAGAGGACAAGGCAGGGAAGGCCACCGCCAAGAATGTGACTGCTGCGGTAGAGGCAAAGAAAAGAAAAGGGGTTGCTGCACCCAAGATCATCACCAAAAGGCAAAAGACTATGGCTGCTGCTCCTGCTGCTGTCGCCATCACTGATGCATCCGTGGTCACCTCAGCCAATGATGAGGAGGAGGTTGCTGAAAATGTTGGCGGAGGCTCTAGCTCCATTGCTGCTAGAACAGGAGGCGAGCGCTCTGCTACCACTTCAGATATTGGGGGCTATGACTTAGTGGACACTGCCCTCCAAGGAATGGGTGGTGGCCTTAATACTGAACCCTCTGTCGTGGCGCCTATACCTGGGGTTTTTATGTGATGAGTCTTCTGGCTCCGAGGGCGAAGGTGCTAGTAGTTGTGATGCTTCTCCGCCTAGAGAAGGGGAGGCCGCTAGTACTGACCTTCACCGTCCTACGATCGATCTCGTAGAGGTGCCCGAGGACCGAGGATGAGGCGGAGGTGAGTTCTCTAGTTGCTCCACTCCAAAGCATGACGTTTTGGGCATAGGTCATCATGCCGAGGATGTTGGTAGCTCGAATACTGCCCCGAGCCATTTGCATCTGGGTAAGTTGCCTCTTAGCTTTGTTTTTCTTACTATTTGTGTTTTTCTGTTTTATCGGGACTTATTTTGATTTTTCTAGGGGGTTTGACGAAAGCCCTCGGGAACACTGATGAGAACCCTGATGATCCTTTGGGTGTAGACCTCGCCCGGATTGGCTTGGGAGCAAATCCGAGGCCTCCGCTTGGGGGCACGACTCCTCGCCCATCTGGTCCGGACCTAGATGGCGACAAAGGTTGTTTTTTGCTTCTTGTTTTCCGTTTCTACACTATATTTTATTTTGGTCTTACTGATTTTTGGTTGCTGTTCCAAGTGCCTCAAACAGCACAATAAGTGGGTGGGCGGATGCCCTTGAAGCTATTTACAATGATATACTATGTTGTCTTTCCTATTCTTTTGTTTTCTTGCTTTTTGTCTTAAGTTTCTTACGCTTATTTGTTGTTAGGCCGCCTTCGCCACCACTTGAAGAATGTTGACTACTTCAAGTTGCTGTGGATGAACTTGGAGCAGCAATGCGTGGTATGCTTCTTTTTTATTTTCTTCTTTATTACTCTACTGCGCTTGTGGCTGACGTTCGTCTTGATAGAGCCACTATCTTTCGAAGGCCATCGAGGAACATGGCACGCGAAAGGTGGTCGACCACAACCTGGCCATCGAGGCCTTGAAGAAAGAAGTGGAAACTCTTGAGGCCAAGAAGACTCAGCTTGTAGGGGAGGTTGTTGGCCTACGCACCGCCCATGCTGAGCTGGAGGAGCTACATTAGAAGGTTGATTTGCTGAATAATAGGCTGATGGCATGAAGGCTGTCGAGCAATTGGCTGCTGAGCATGCCCTGAAGGCTATTGAGACGGCCGATAACCTTCGCTAGGAGGTGGATGCCGAGAGGGAGCCTGGCGCTGCCTTGAAGGCACAAGTGGACATGCTATCTAAGCACCTTGAAGACTCCAAATCTATTGGACTAGCAGCAGCTAAGATTTATGTGGGTGCCCCTGAGCAATTCGGAGGCTCTACATCGTCGCTGCCCTCCGAGCCTTCAGCGTTCAACATCTTCTCTTGGATGAAGGCCAACTTTTTGAAGCTCCCTAAGTTTGTTGGCGGTGCTGTCGACTTTGGAGCCTTGGCCTCTGCCACCAACCTTGCGAAGATGCTGGCACAGGACGACTGCCCGCATGCCATAGACGTGAAGGAAAGAGATCTCAAGGGCCCGACCGATCTTGGAGCGACTTCGTGTGATATCAGAAGGTCGGTGCGACACTTTATGAAGCCGTTCTGGGTGAAGTTTGGCTAGGTGGAGGCTCGCTCGATGACGGAGGTGCGCCAAGCTGAGGTTAGTTTTTCCCTCGTAGCTTATTGGTTTTTGCTTAAGTTTTTTGCCGCCTGTTTGCTGTTTTTATGACTGTGTTATTTTTGCAGGAGTTGCAGAATGAGGCTGCGCATGGTGCTGCTCGGGCGCGATCTTTGCTGGCTACGGAGGCGCTGGCTCCGAAGGCTCCATATCCTGCTACCGAGGTCCTGAAGTCCTAGGAGCCTACGCCTGCTCCTGCTGCCCCGGAGGTGTAGTGTCTAGATTTTAGTTAGTTTTCTAGGCTTTGTCGAAGGTGATGTGCTGCAGACGCCCATCCTTTTGTATATATATAGGTCTAAATTTTGAACTTGTCCTGCGCAGGTCTCCTTCGCTGGGACTATGCAAGAGTGCCCCCTAGTTACTATGTACCAAGACGGAATTTATGTTAGTGGTGAACTATGGTTATATTGGCGGGAAGCTTTTCCCCAGCGTTTTGTTCACAACATGTTTGCTTTTGTGAAGTATGATATTGATAATGAACATGCCAAGCTTACTAGGTCGCTAGCTTGGTGAGGGCCTCAACCTTAGTTTTATACTAATTTGTTTGACCACCTTCGTGCCTTTGTAGCTGTTACCTAGAAGCCCTTAACGCCTCTTCTTTTTTTCCTTTGCCTAGTATTGCCTTCGGGCTTTTGTACTATTACGCTTCTAATGCATTGTTGTTGTAATCATATCTGTTTTTGTAATGAACTTTTCTTGATTGTCTATCTGTGCGGTTCTTTTTACAAAGGATTCTTACTATGAGTTTTGGCTAGGCCGAAGGGTTACATTTCCTATGCCTTTACTCTCTCTCTCTTACTTCTGCTTCTCTCTTCTTTGGTCGACGTTTAGTACGAGTCTGTTTTCTTGCGCGAAGAAGCTGAGTTGTTGGTCTTTGATGTTGCGCGCCTTGCGGAGGCTCCAGTGCTTGTCTTGTTGCTCTGGCCCCCGTCTTTGTGCTTGCTTGAAGTTGATAGGGAACCTCTAGCACGTTGCAGTAGAGAAACTAAAGTGCTTGTATTCGATCTTGCTGATGTTACGAAGGTTTTGGCACAATTTCAGCATTCATTGGAGGTGCTAGTTTTTATTCTTGATGCTTCTCTAGAGGCCACAGAGTAATTTGAGCAAGCAACGAAGGTCGAAGAAGCATTTCTTGGACATTGTCTCCGCTTGCACCTGGATTGTTTTATTTTTGCCTTCAGCTATGCTGGAGCAGCTGTGCTCTCATCGAACATGGTTAATGCTGGGTTGCGCTAGATGGTGTCTTCGGTTGCGGGGGGGAAGCCTTCGTGCGATACCCTCCCGCAACCTCTGACACCGACTGTTTGTTGCTGGGTTGTGGTCATTCAATGCCCCATGGAGGCTGTATGACAGCAAGTGGAGGATGCGTGCAACCTCAACGTGGCCTTCACCGGGCTACGTGAGCTGTTGGATTTACGAGTCCTCGCACGATGCCTTCTGGTCTCTCGTTTCTAAAACTTTGGCTTTCATTTTTCTTTGCTTTGGCTCTATAGTGAACTGGCTTTTGGCTGGTTTGGCTTCCCCTTGGCACTCTTCTGGACGTAGGGGTATGAAAATGCACTGACTGGGGCTATTGCTGGGGCAGGGCACCAAATTTTATAGCCTACTACTTGTATGTTTTAATAAATCTTGGTGGTTGGCCAGTGTTTATTGCTTAGATATGTTTCTAAGCCATGATGAGCATCAGACTTTTTCTGTACCTAAAATATCTTTTGGTCTTTATTCCTGTTGTACCTTAGCTATTAATTCCTGATAGTTATCTGGAGCTTTGATGATGATAAGCCTTTTCCTAATGCCCATGGCGAAGGTAGGTCTTTGTCAGGTTTGTTTTGGCCTTTTTTGGCTGTTTTGATAAATACTTGATGCCTGAATGTGGTCAGGGATTTCTCAAGGTTACAGGGTAATTTAGCCGTGGAGGTCGTTCCATGCTTCATAGCCTTCATCTAAAGCATTGGAAGGTCCTCTTTGTCGTAATATTGTT